>NC_056730.1:23823284-23933284 GCF_019279795.1 Protopterus annectens | reverse complement strand
ATTGAATAATGGGTTTGATAAAATATGAGTAATTGGAATTAAGACTTCTTTGGATATAGTGGAGATTTCTGAGCTACTGTGGAGACATGCTAGTCAAATGATAAAGAATAATCAATAAAAACAGGTGTGCTTGAATCTCTTACAACAGTATCTGATTTGAGGGGGTGCATCACCTATATGATAAATGAAACTGTTTTATTTACCAGAATGAACTATGCTACATGTTTTACATTTAATTTGAGACCACAAATACTATCACTAAGATTGTAATACCTTGCAGAATTCTTCATACTCCAATGTACAGCAGTCTTGGAGTTTCTGTCTTATACAAGTGGTACAGTGAATTGTTTTCTGTTTAAACTGTGAGCTTTGGCCAATGGAGACCTACATGAGTGGAGTTAAGTAGATTTTTACCTGCACTTTTATCAAATAATACACGATTTAAAGTCATTTGTTTGTGTTGCATTGAGCAATATCTAGCTGGAAGTTGACTGTTTTTTCAGTAGGTGCCCACCCACCCTCCCTGTTTTTGTCTTGGTGTTAATCTTGGTGGCTTTGAAACTACCCGCCCCTCTTGTAAATTTGCACTTGGATACTCCTCCTGGGCCCATCTCATTTGCTCACTCAATTTTTTTTTTTTTTTTATCTGCTTTTACTGTATTTGTGTTTCTTCCTACTTTATTTTGCTTTTGCGTCATCTTAAAAGTACTCAGTTGTATTTATTACTGCTTGGTGTAACTCATTCTAAGCCTTTTAGTTTAAGCACTTGGGCTTCAGACCAGTTGTTTTACATTAAGAAGGTTTGTGGTCTGCACTGTAGTGGCAGGACAGGTAGCTTACATCCTTCTAAGTTGGGAAATGCTGATTGAGGGCTCAGTGTCTGTTATTCTAAAAGTGTATTAATTCTGGTTAAAGCACTTAGGCTTCAGGCCACTTATTTTACATTAAGAGGGTTCGTGGTCTGCACTCATTTGCTCACTCAAATTTTTTTTTTTTATCTGCTTTTACTGTATTTGTGTTTCTTCCTACTTTATTTTGCTTTTGCGTCATCTTAAAAGTACTCAGTTGTATTTATTACTGCTTGGTGTAACTCATTCTAAGCCTTTTAGTTTAAGCACTTGGGCTTCAGACCAGTTGTTTTACATTAAGAAGGTTTGTGGTCTGCACTGTAGTGGCAGGACAGGTAGCTTACATCCTTCTAAGTTGGGAAATGCTGATTGAGGGCTCAGTGTCTGTTATTCTAAAAGTGTATTAATTCTGGTTAAAGCACTTAGGCTTCAGGCCACTTATTTTACATTAAGAGGGTTCATGGTCTGCACTCTTGTGGGATGAGAGGCTGGACTCTGCCCTTCTGAGCTGGGAATTTCTGGTTAAAGGCTTATAGTGCCTGCATATTTGAACTGCTTCTTACTGAAACTGGTACACCTTGTTTGCTGTAGCAGAGACTAGATCCAGGCCTGCTGAATCTAGCTTTGTTTGTATAACTTGAGCACTAATCCAGGCATTCTTTAAAGTATTCAATTGTATTTATTACTGCTTGGTAGTAACTTGATTAAAGTGTAGCTATCATTCTAAGTCTTTTGGATTAAGTACTTGGGCTTCAGACCAGTTGTTTTACATTAGGAAGGTTTGTGGCCTGCACTGTGGTGGCAGGACAGGTAGCTTACATCCTTCTAAGTTGGGAACTGCTGATTGAGGGCTCAGTGTCTGTTATTCTAAAAGTGTATTAATTCTGGTTTAAGCACTTGGGCTTCAGGCCAGTTATTTTACATTAAGAGGGTTCGTGGTCTGCACTCTTGTGGGAGGAGAGGCTGGACTCTGCCCTTCTGAGCTGGGAATTTCTGGTTAAAGGCTTATAGTGCCTGCATATTTGAACTGCTTCTTACTGACATTGGTACACCTTGTTTGCTATAGCATAGACTAGATCCAGGCCTGCTGAATCTAGTTTTGTTTGTATAACTTGAGCACTAATCCAGGTATTCTTTAAAGTATTTAATTGTATTTATTACTACTTGGTAGTAACTTGATTAAAGTGTAGCTATCATTCTAAGTCTTTTGGATTAAGCACTTAGGCTTCAGACCAGTTTTGTTTTACATTAGGAAGGTTTGTGGCCTGCACTGTGGTGGCAGGACAGGTAGCTTACATCCTCCTAAGTTGGGAACTGCTGATTGAGGGCTCAGTGTCTGTTATTCTAAAAGTGTATTAGTTCTGGTTTACGCACTTGGGCTTCAGGCCAGTTATTTTACATTAAGAAGTTTAGTGGTCTGCACTCTTTTGGGAGGAGAGGTTGGACTCTGCCCTTCTGAGCTGAGAATTTCTGGTTAAAGGCTTATAGTGCCTGCATATTTGAACTGTTTCTTACTGAAATTGGTGCACCTTGTTTGCTGTAGCATAGACTAGATCCAGGCCTGCTGAATCTAGCCTTGTTTGTATGCTTGTTGTTTGTTTGCTTATTTCTCTGAAATGCTAGTTCCACCTAAAACGCGGCTTTTCAGCGCTTCTGTGGATCCCTAGTGATATCTGCATTGCTTACTGTACTTATTTCCTTGTTTCACTTGAATGAAAGTTGCTGTTTGTCGTTTTTGCATTTAAGTTACCTGTAGCACATTGCATTTAAGTTACCTGGCACTTGCTCACTAAAGCAATTATATAGGTCAGCGCTGTAAAATTAAAAGCACTACACCCTCACAAACTCCCCTTGAGTACCTTGTTCCCCATTGGCCCTTTTTTTCAATTATAAAGGAATTCCCAATACTATTCTAGCATGTCCAAAGGGTCAGTTGTCAATCTTCTCTCTGGTCTAGCCGTCCCTAGCGAAGCATCGTGGCTTGTCGAGCATGTCATCCCAGGCTGACAGGCATTGGATCCCCTTTGAATGACACCAAATCTTGAGGCAATATTACAACTGCCTCATGTACACAGACAACCCTCTCCTCCTCCCAACAAATTCCAACACATGTGAGAGATGCAACCATATAGCCAAACTGGAGGCTAAGCTCTCTCAACTCAGTACTGCCGTAACCAGTCAGGAGGAAAAGGAAACCACACTCACTACAATTCCAGTCTCACATAGACCTACCACGACAGCAAACCAAACACATAAACACACAAAAACATACTTGGAGGCTCTAAATAAAAATCTGCCTAAGCAGCAGAGAACTCCAAAGCAGACACCCAAGCAACCGCTACCCCAAAACAAAACACGTGCAACACATAGCTCACAAAGCCAGTGTACTGAACAGTCACAGCCCTTAAGGCTAAACAACACACCTGATACACTTGTAATAGGTGACTCTATCGTTAGGCACACTGACGTCCCGCTCACCAGGCTGAACAAGGAGAAGGTCACGGTGAGCTGCTTGTCAGGCGCTAGGATCCGCCACATAACACAAGCACTCAGGTCACTCCAAGGCAAGTACAAATATGACTCAGTCATTGTCCATGCTGGTATGAATGACCTGAGACGTACCTCCCTGGACTACATGAAAAGAGACATAGAGGAGCTCTCTGAGCATGTAGCCCAGGCCGGTATGACCCTGACCTTGAGTAGCATCTTATCTTCACCAAGAATGATGTTACAATATGAAGACAAGATGATCAATTTCAAAAATTGGCTTAAGTATTGGTGTCATTCAAAGGGGATCCAATGCCTGTCAGCCTGGGATGACATGCTCGACAAGCCACGATGCTTCGCTAGGGACGGCTTGCACCTATCACCCCTGGGCTTTTGGATATTGGCAAAGGCTCTTGCTACCCCAATAGTGCCTTTTTTAGGCAAGGCTCAAAAGACAAACCCACCTCCTTAGGTATCACAAGGGATAAGAAACTAAGAGTAATGCTACTCAACGCCAGAAGTCTAAACCTCAAGATGCATGCACTCGAAACTCTCCTTAGCATGGAGAACATCGATATCTATGCAGTAACAGAAACCTGGTTCAAGGCTCCCAAGAGCACCCCAGCACTACCAGGTTATACATCATACCATGCTTTTCGGCCCCAAAACTTGGACCGAACCATAAAAGGAGGGGGAGTATCAATATTCATCAAAGATACCCACACCTCCAGGTTGGTGGCACAGCACGAAGCATCAGAGACTATCCATGTGCAACTAACAGTGGGTAAAACTGCCTTCCAGTTTATAGCCTGCTATAGACCACCCTCCCAAACCCAGGAACTCCACTCAGCCTTCCTGAGAATACTGGAAAATATGAAGGTCTCTCCATACACCATTATATTGGGCGACTTCAACTACCCAAACATAGACTGGGAGCATTACTCTAGCTCCAACACCCTAGCCCAAAGGTTCCTAGAATTTATAAACTCAAATGCTATGGAACAACTTGTTACCACTCCCACAAGAGGGGAAAACATACTGGACCTGATCATCACCAACATAGGGACTCTATGCTCCAGACCAGAAGTGTATCCCTCACTGGTAAGATCAGACCATAAACTAATCTCACTGGATATTCACATCCCGACCCCACCCCTGCCCAGAAAACCACAGTGAAAAACTTCTCTAAAGCAAATTTCACACTCCTCAAAACCGAGGTGGAATCCTTCAAAGCCCCGCCGCCTGTGGAAAATACGCCCAGACCACAGAATCCTTTATAAACGCATTCTATGAACACCTTCAGGAATGCATGGATCATGCAATCCCAAATAAAACCAAGACCCAATCCTCCAAAGGCAGACATCCTGTCTGGTGGACCCCAGCCATAAACAAACTATACAATAGAAGGAGGAAGCTACTAAATGATAGAGCAAAATCCCAAAAAGGGAAGGCATCTCTGATCAGTATTAGCAAAAAACTACGGGCACTCATAAAATCATCTAAGGCCAGCTTCGAGAGAAAAATTGCACAGGACACTAAGGATAATCACAAGGCTTTCTTTAGTTATGTTAGGAACGTGGGTGGGAATTCCAAGATATGCTCAGAATTAGTCCAAAATGACAAAAAATACACCAAACCCACAAACATTGCCAACATCCTAGCTGACAGGTTCAGCGCAAACTTCTCCCCCCCCCTCCCCACCAAAAGGGCAAATATCTATCCCAGCAGAGTGCTGCCCCCCTGACATCTCAGATGCTCAGGTAAGAGCCTCCCTTTCCAAAGCAAAAAACACAGCATCAATGGGACCAGATGGTGTCCTGGGCTGCATCCTACATGAACTCCAAGAAGAGCTAAACCCAAACATAAAACTACTGTTCAATCTCAGCCTTACTGCAGGATATGTACCCAAAGAGTGGCGTACAGCAACGGTGGTCCCTCTCCACAAAGGTGGTGCCTCAACGGATCCTGGAAACTATCGCCCCATAAGCCTGACTAGCTTGGTCTGCAAAGCTATGGAAAGGATTATCATGGACCTTATAAATAAAGATATTGGGGACATACAGACACTGGATCCTACCCAGTTTGGCTTTGTTAAGGGCAGATCCTGCCTCTTAAACCTGGTCGATTTCTTTGAAACAGTCACCAAGGCCATTGATGAGGGAAGGTGGTCCACACAGCCTACCTGGACCTCGCAAAAGCCTTCGATACAATACCCCACTCGGGCATTATAGATAAGCTCACCAGCTTAAATATAAACCCCTATGTCACTAGATGGGTTGCAAACTGGCTCAAGGACAGAACCCACATGGTTAGAATTGCTGGAGCCATGTCAGACTCCAAACCACTTACAAGTGGCGTCCCACAAGGCTCAGTCCTGGGACCTCTCTTGTTCAGTATATATTTCTCAGAGGTACAGGCCAACATGGAAGGACTGTGGCTGACCAAGTTCGCAGATGACTGCAAACTGGGCGTCATAATCGACTCTCCAGCCGACACAAGCATCCTCCAAAAGGGCCTCATAGAAACAGACAACTGGTGCCAGAGCCATGGCCTCAAGCTAAACGCCAAAAAGTGTATAGTCATCCCCTTTGGCAAAAACAAATTGCCCACAAATTACCACATAAGTGGTAATCCATTAAGTACGGAAGAAGTAATTAGGGAGCTGGGGACCCAAGTTGATAGCAATCTCTCATTTGACAACCACATGGCCAAAGTGGTTAGAAAAACATTTTATATAGCCCACCTAATCATGAAGGGATTCACATCTAGATCAGGGGAGGTCATCATGCCTCTTTACTCATCCCTCATCAGGCCCATAATTGAGTACAATGCCCCTTTTGGGATGTACCTTACCAGACACCTGCAGCAATTGGAAAGACCCCAAAAGTACCTCACCAAGAGGATCAAAGGGCTCAAACAGATGCCATATGCTGCCCGGTTAAAGAAACTCCAGCTCTACTCAGTGGCATACCGCCTGCTCAGAGGCGATCTGTGCTTGACGTATAAAGCCATGTCCAACCCGGAATTAATGGACATGCTGCACCTCAGAAAATCCAAATCCCATCGAGCTACGCGCTCGAGAGACTTGACCCTCAGCACTGAAATAAATAGGACATGCTGGAGGGACAGATTCATAACTCAGAGGCTCCCTTCACTCTGGAATAAAATCCCAGTCCAGGTTAGGTAGAGTCCCTCATTGACTCTCTTCAAGAGGAATCTTGATGAGTGGATGGAGGATCGTAGGTTTACCCCGGGTATCACTTCTGTCTCACTGTTAGACAGAGGCACAGTATACTAACCTGAAAAAAGGGCATAGCAAAATTAATTTAAAATGGGTGGCGAAAGCCAAACACACTGGCTAGGCTTATAAATGCCCTAGGGCAGATAGCCTAGTATGAACCTATAAACCTATGAATCGTCCTTGCAGCTACTGTTGACATTGGCTAATCAATTATGGTGCAATTGTGATTCTGTAGAAGGCCGAACAATAACACCAGATTTAGTCATCTAAATACTTAGTTTAACCATAGGCCAGGAGCGCTGGTCTGAAGGTCTGAGAAATAAATACCAAATAGGATAGGACCCTCTAAGCCCTCTAGTACACCAAGAGACACCTGCAGCTCTAACCAAATGGATTCTGTCATATAACCAGTTAACAATCCACCTCACAATATAAGGATTATATTCAGATTTACAAGTCTGTCAATAATGCCTGCAGGGAGATGCATTGGCAAGGTTTAGATATGCTGTATGTACAGCATAACCCCTATCCATTGCCTCAATTACTTTTTCCAAAAGATGAATGAATTTAAAGAAACAGAACCTTCCTTTGGCAAAGCCAAATTAACAAAGGTCCAGGGTTAAGAGATTTTCAGTGTCCAGATTAATGAGGTCTGAGATAATGCACTCCATAGCTTTACATATGAGGCTAATGAAACTAATGGGTCTATAGTTAGCAGTGTCTATGGTTAGGCTACCTTCATGTAATGACATTATATAATGGCTGTTTTCCAGGCTTCAGGAATGTAACCAGTGGAGAGGTTTAGTTAGATTAAAATGCCATATTTGGCCCTGATAATCAGACAGTCTGGTATGTTGTCAGGGTTCAAGGATGACATATTCTTAGATTTTGACCAAAGTGTGAGAAGCTGCTCCACAGTAATTAAAGATTGTGGCTGGAAATGTAGAACCTGAGGAACAGCTATAAGTGTAGGTGCAGTAAAATATATTGATCAGTAATAACAGTGAGAAATAAGTGCATATGATTTGTATAAAAATTAAACTGTAATGGTGCTAAACATGCTATTCATAAAATCATGAGTACCATGTGTTATGTGTCTTACAGTGCCATGACAGGTCATCATGACATGTCAAACCTGCAAGTAAATCTATGCAACATTTAAAATACAGTAATATGCTTTAAGCAAAATGTTTCAAAAGTAGTATTCCTACAGCAGTAGACTTGTCAAAGACCACTAACATGCACAGTGGTTTGTTGTCAGGTGCAAGGTGACACAATGATACATATGCAATGGGATACCTGCCACAGTAACACTAATGTAGATGAGGACACCCATTCTGATAGCTTGTGGTGGGATCTTTGCTGCTTCTGCCATGTGAGGAAACCTTAGCCCTGTGGTGTTGTACCACAGATCTGGTGGTACAGCCCTGTGGAGAGAGGGACACAAGCAGAAGTCTGTGCATTGGCAGGTGGAATGCTACATGCCATGTCACGTTTGGTGACCACAACAACTCCACATACATGTTGCAGTACATGCACTATGGATGACTGATTGCCATGGGTAGAGTGCCCAAGATAAAGTCTCCTTCTGCCACATGAAGGCATACTGATAATATGGGTCAGAACATGTATGGCCCAGATGCTATTGTGGAATGACTCAAGCTTAGCTGAGACAAGCTACTGCTACAGTCGATGCCACACTGTCTTGATATTCAGCTAGTGCTGCTATGATGTTGGCATGCCCATAACTGTGCTCCTAACTTTCATGCAACATATGGATGTAGTGTTCTATACTGTCTTTTGCAGTGAAGGCATGCAGCTCTATTCCATATCAGGTCAGTGACAGATCATGTGCCTGTAACAGCAGGCATATGCATTCTTAGACATGTCCATGAATTGCTGCCACATGGGCATGTGCTGTTATAAGACATCTGTTGCCCATTATGGAGCTGTCTCACCACCACTGTCAAAATCACACCAAGATGGTCACCCACGGTCTTCTTTTTGACCAGCACCTGATGTTCAGGGTCATTGCCATTGGGTTTGGACCAAATAAACCCAAGTGCAGTGTCCTGTGTGTCATAAGCAGTGCTCCCTGTTTGTACCCCTTCATGTATCAGGATCAGTGGACAACTCATGGGAGGAAGCAGAAAGTGCATGAGCTGCAATGACAGACAGAAACACAAGTGAGTATTACACATGTCCACAAATGCATGCACAATTACTTTTGAAAGCAAGGTATGTACCAGTCTATGTTACAGCAATGTAATTCTATACCTACCTGGTTACTTTGTCTGTGACCTGACATTATGTGACTACACTGTAACATAGGACGTGCGGGCATCAAAGCAGCAGAGGAAATATAGGTGTGATTATTTGATATATAATGGAACACTTATTTGGCATGTCGTCTGTTGGTGAGTAATGTTGTGAAAATATGTTAAGGCTGCCAGCCTAGCTAGATAGAATTTTGTAGATAAGTATATGTCATTGTAAATATGAATATAATCCACAAGTTTGTCCTCTTAAAATGTAAGAAAACTGTGTTAAATGTTGAACTTCATAAATGTAACCACAGTGCACTCTGCTGGAAGAAAACTGATAAGTCAAGTATTGTATGACTGTTTGATCTCAAAGCTTGAAGACATAATGTCTGGACTGAGGAATTCCTTCTATTGTTTTGAGACCTGAGTTAATTGCTAGATTTTACATATATAATATATTTTATTGTTATGGCTTCCTGGCCAGGTGCAAACTTACTAAGACAACAAGGGTACCAAACTACTACAAGAGGTTATATCCTATCATAGTGAATGGCAAAGAGGCCATTGCTAAGAGATACACAGCCTCTTACATAACCATTGTGAAGCCTGCAATGACTATAGAGGAGCACTGCTTGCCTGGGCAGTCTACTCCATTGAGCTTTGGGAGGGACCCCATTCCAAATACCTTTGGCTAGGGTTCACCTTGACTGGGAGGGTGGAAAAGGAAGCCAGCAAGTAGGTGTGTTTGAGGATATCCTTGCAGATGTCCTGATAGGAAATGATTCTGATAAGGCAGTACCATGTGTTACATGCAGTCAGGATGGAGACAAGCATATGGGTCTGGTAGCCTGCAGGAGACCCAGACAGACCGCATACTTGCAGCCAGGACTGGTGAGGTTGTTACATCAGGGAGGGTGCTGCTCTGTAGCAGTGAGACAGAAGGTGAGCCACAGCTGCTTTTGGCTGCTAATGTTCCCTTGGACAGAGTGACTGCAAAGGTAGAGGTGAGTAGTAGTATCCAGGCTGACAGTGAGGCACTGTTGTCAGAGGATGCCAGATTTCCCGTGGAAGGGGAGCTAGGAAGGGTTACAAAGAGGGAGTTGAGACAGGCTCAGCTCAAAGCCCCTACATTGCAAGGCCTGAGGCAGGTAGCTAGTGAGGCACCTGATTCTCAAAGGAAGAGGGAATCTGTATACTGGGACAAAGGGTTACTGTATAGAGAGTGGAACCCTGAGGGAGGGCTAGAAGGTGAGAGAATACAGCAGTTGGTAGTACCTATAGCCTACCATCTAGTGCTTCTAGCCATAGCCCATGATATTCCCTTTGCAGGTCATATGGGCATAAAATGTACAAAGAGATGTATTATGCAGAATTTCTATTGGCCTGGAATTTCCAGAGATGTAACAGGCTATTGCAGGACCTGTGAGCAGTGCCAAAAGGAAGACAAGGCAGGAGACAAGGTGATAGCTCCTTTGATGCCTTTGCCTGTGATTAAGGCACCATTTCAGAGGTTAGCTATTGATATTGTGGGGCCTCTGAGTACACCAAGTTCCACAGGGAAAACGTATATCGTAGTGGTAGTAGATTATGCTACAAGATACCCTGAGGCAGTGGCTTTGTCCTCCATTGAGGCAGAAAAAGTGGAAAATGCTTTGTTAGACATTTTCAGCAGGGTAGGTTTCCCAAACGAAACACTGACTGACAGAGGTGCCAATTTCATGTCAGACCTTCTAGCTTGTCTGTGGAAGTACTGTGGGGTGAAGCACATGAAGACCACCTCCTACCATCCCCAGACTAATGGTCTTGTTGAGAGGTTAAACGCTATAGTCAAGTCCATGCTACGGGCATTTGCAGACCAGTTTAAGAGGGAGTGGGACAAATATTTGCCCCATCTGTTTGCTTACAGAGAGCTTTCCCAGGAATGCATAGGGTTTTCACACTTTGAGTTGCTGTATGGGCTTAGGGTGAGGGACCTCTAGATTTAATTCAAGATGAGTGAGAAGGTGAGTGTGAATCTCACAAGGAGTCTGTTGTGACATATGTCTTAAACCTCAGGACAAGGCTCAGGGAACTCATGGGCTTGGCCCAGGAGAACCTGCCAGAAGCCCAACAGCAGAAAAATGTCTGGTATGACAGGAATGCTCTAGCAGGGCAGCAGGTAATTGTTCTCATTCCTGTCAGACACAACAAGCTACAAGCAGCATGGGGAGGGACCCTACAAGGTGGTAGGAAAGGTAAGTGATGTCAACTACATAGTAGAACTGCTAGGCAGGCGGCAGGGGCACAAATTGTACCATGATATTGCCATCTACAGCCATTCCTGGCAAGAGCACCTTCAACATGTCAGGGAGGTGCTGGGCAGACTACAGAGGGCAGGGTTGACCATTAAGCCAAGCAAATGTCAAGTGGTTATGGCAGAGGTCTCCTACCTGGGACATAGAGTGGGAAGTGGTAAGATCAGGCCAGAACCTGCCAAAGTGGAAGCCATTCAGGCATGGCCTGCACCTGTTACCAAAAAGCAGGTGAGGGCATTCTTAGGGATAGCAGGGTACTACAGAAAGTTTGTGCCCAGTTATAGTACCATAGCTGCTCCCCTCACATACCTGATAAGGAAAAACAGGCCAGATAAGGTAGTGTGGACCCCAGTATGTGAGCAGGCATTCCAGAAGCTTAAAGAAGCTTTGGGAGGATCCTCTGTGTTAGCCAGTCCAGATTACAGCAAATAATTTGTTGTGCAGGTGGATGCTTCAAACCATGTGGTGGGGGCTGTACTTAGCCAGATTTCTTCAAAGGGAGAAGAGCACCTAGTAGTTTATCTCAGTCATAGGCTTCAATCAAGTGAGGAATGCTATGCAGCTGTAAAAAATGAATGTCTTGCCATAGTGTGGGCACTGAAGAAACTTCAGCCTTATCTGTATGGAAGAAAATTCACTGTAGTTACAGATCACAATCCCCTAACATGGTTAAACTGAGCCAGCCAGGAAAATGCCAAGTTGCTAAGATGGAGCCTAGGGTTGCAAGCATATATGTCAGTGCAGCACTGCAGTGGGTTTTGCAATGCCAACACAGATGGGATCTTAAGACAGGGAATGGGGTAAGGTATACTGAAATAGTCCTAACCCTCTCAAGCAACGTTTCTCAAGGGTCACTTGAAAAACTAGCTTGAGTTCTCTGGGGGAGAAGATATGTGAAGATATGTGAACACTGGCAGCCTAGCTAGATAGAATTTTGTAGATAATTCTGTGTCATTGTAAATATGAATATAATCAACAGGCTTGTCCTCTTAAAATGTAAGAAAAACTGTGTTAAATGTTGAACTTCAAAAATGTAGCCACAGTGTACTCTGCTGGAAGAAAGCTGATAAGTCAAGCATTTTGATCTCAAGGCTTGGAGACATAATGTCTGGACTGAAGAATTCCATCTATTATTTTAAGACCAGAGTTAATTGCTAGATTTTACATATATAATGTATTTTATTGTTATGGCTTCCTGGCCAGATGCAAACCTACTAAGAAAACTAAGAAATGTAATTTTGGAGTTTCTGGTAGCCTGGAAACTAGAGAAGTGTCACGAATGATGTAATCTTAAGTTAGTCAGCAGTGATGTATTATTTTTAAGACTTTCTCAGAGAGCGAGAGAGAGAGAATCAGAGGGCATTTTGCATTTGTCTTCAGAACTGACCACTCACCAGCACTTCCTTTGCTCTGTCTGTATGTAAGTAGGATCTTAGACTTTAGTGTTTCTCTTAAGAAATAGATAGAAAATAGTAAGTTTAGACTAGCTGTTTTCTATATTTATGTCAGACTATTCTACAGTATTATTTTAAGCATTTTCCTGTGATTTCTGAACTCTTGACTAGCACTGTGTTGAATTGAGAAGATTTGTCTTGTGTTTTTATTATTTGTTATTAAATATTTTTAAACCTTTCAATTGTGGCTGTTTTGTGTAGAGATAATTTAAGCTCTAGAGTACATTGCATGTATATAGTAATACTATACACAGCCACTCCAATAGTCTTGCTGCTCAGTCACACTTACTATTTGGATATTAGTAATATTACACAGTGAAATTGGTCACCCTTTGGGAAGGGCCTTAGAGTAGCTGATAAATAAGGGCCCTGGTGGCAGTTATTTCTACCTTATAGTTTGGAGAGATGGGGGCATAGCTGGAGAACCTGTGCCAGCTTTTCCCGGGAGTGTCTGTGTGTTTGTATATAACTCATATTTCAAAGTGTGTGTGTGTGTGTGTGTGTGTGTGTGTGTGTGTGTGTGTGTGTGTGTGTGTGTCAGCTACTTGGGCAGGGACACAAAGCACTGGTTGGACAGAGAGAGTGCTTGGAGGACTTGGCTTGGGACCCTGGCTAAGGACCCCACTCTATAGCTGTGCCATTGGGAGTCTTATTGGGGATCTGGAGAGAAAGGGAGAAACCAGCCCCAGACTGACTGTGATCTCTGTGTGCTCTTAAGGGAAATTGTACTTTGCTGTGTGTACTTGTTATCCTTCCCAATGTGTACGCCCCTCATTGGTGTTATTGGTGAGGATTGAGGCTCCTTGATTTACTGGGCCAGTGCACGGGCATCACACATGTATCTACTGGAGTGTATGGCAGTGGGAAACAAAATGTGTACATTTTGTTAATCTGTGATACATACTACCTAATGAGGAAAACATGAGGTAGTTTAATAAATGCCAGGTATACCTGTCTATTTTACAGTAATGTACTCCACCATGTATCCAGTTGTTGCATCTGTGGCCTGAGAGCATAGGAATGCCCTGAAACTTAAGACAAGAGCATAAACATAGCACAGAAAACATATGTACACTGATATGACATATATGGGAAAACTTACCTGTCATGTTATCTGTTGATATGTGACATGTACTGCTGGACAGTGTGTTGCTGTGGGAAGCATGATGTGCAACCTTTGTTAATCTGTGATACAGATGACCTAACAAGGAAAATGTGAGGTAGCCTCTGTGCTCAGGTAAGCCGACCTCAATGTTTTCACCTGTATCTGCCAACCATGACAGAGGTGGCGGTGTGATGCCAGAAACATCTGTGTCTTTGTCTCTGTTGGTGCTAAAGTTGTAGGCCCCTTCATGGCATTACAGTGACATCTGTCACGGCTCACACATGTAGCTGCCTGAAGAATCATGTTGCGTCATTGATAACAACATACCGTAGGTGTCCTCCTCATGTAGCTGTGTAAGGAATAGTGTTGTTGCATGGATGACAACATTCTCTGGGTGTTCTCCTCATGTAGCTGCATGAAGAATCATGTTGCTGCACAGATGACAACATTACGAGGGTGCTCTCATGTAGCTGCATGAAGAATTACTTTGCTGAATTGATGACAGCATACCCTGGGTGTTCTTCTATGCCTGAACTGTAGAACAAACACCAACTCCTGAAATACGAGGAAATGGAAGTAACAGCACAAACCACAAACGGTAGCTCCTTCAGCCCAAATAACTACAGCTTGCTTCTGCCGAAATGTCCGGACTGCCCAAGTGCTTAGTTCAGCCCAAAATAAACACAGCTTGCTTCTACCGAAATGTCCGGACTGCCCAAATGCTTAGTTCAGCCCAAAATAAACACTGCTTACTTCTGCCACACGTCTCCGGACTGACCAAGGACCAGATTCAGCCCAAGGTCACCGTAGCTTGCTTCTACTCGGGTCTCCGGACTGACGGAAGTAAATGCAACAAACGACTCCTCCTTGAAAAAATGTAAATACTTTATTTCACAACCCAAATTCTGTGAAACGCATAAAGCGTTTTTCGTTTGAATCAGTGTTCAAACTTCATCAGACAAACTCTGGTTTTCGCGCCAGTATGCATTTAAATACCACAGTGAATGATGTCATAAAACTTTTTAAACATACAGTCGCGTTTAAAAAACATTATTTTAAAACATATTTTAAAACGTGTTTTAAAAAACATTGTGTTTAAACATCTAATTCTGTTTACTATGTTAAACAAAAAATAAATAATAAAAGATAATAAATAAATATGTGTATACATAACATATGTGTATAACTATTATTGTGTTGAATTTAATACACTTTGTCTATAACTAATAGCATGTTGAAATATTTCTGTAAAGCATATATATGTTAGATACATATATGTACACCTAGGGACCATAATGTACTAACCTCATGCCATCTTCTTATTGAAGATAATATATACTATTATGAAACCTTATAGTCTTTAAATATAGGTTATTGTTTGGTCTAATGTATAACCTGTAAACATTCCAACATGTACTAGCCTGGACAAAGAAGTCTATGAAAATGAAGCCTTACCCCCCATTATATATGTCCCTAAAAATAAATATGAATATGAAAAAATTGTGTTTATATGGAAATGTGTTGTTTGTTTAAAAATTATTGTGTTTATATTGTATATAGGAAAAACTACCTCCTTTGAACTATACTTGACAATTTTATTTTATTCCTTGTATGTAATAATGAATATGTTTTTCTAATTTTAAAACTTTTAAATTAATGATTACATATGTTCCTCACAACAAATACTTCTCTATCTAAATAAACTTTTTAATTTTAATAAGCATGTAATTGAACAAACTTCGTTCAATCCTGGGTCTCTACAAGATGTCAAACGTAACTGCCATTCTAATTCTTTTTTCTCAAGGACCAACTTCAACACGTTTTCATGTGTCAAGTCCGTATAATTTGTTTGTACTTGGTCAATGACCATAAAGTTGAATGTGTGTCCTATATTTGCATTACAGTGTCTTGCCAGAGCATTTTCTTCTTTATTTTTTCTAATGGCATAGGTGTGCTCATATATCCGGTCTCTGAGTCGTCTGTCCGTTTTCCCCACATAAAATGACGGACATATCTCACATTGGGCCAAATACACTACTCTTTTACTGTTGCAATTATAATTGCCTTTTATAGTGTATGTTCTTTTACCAATGTTGAACCTGTCTGTAGTCATTATGTAACTACAGTACCTACATGAGCCGCACTTCTTGGTGCCTCCCTTTCTTTTTGTGGTCTGTTCTTTACTCTCTAACAGTTGTTTTAAATTCTTACCTCGTCTGTACGTTATAATTGGTCCATCATTTAGGATTTTGGCTAGTTCCTTATCTAATGACAAACTCGACCAATATTTTCTAACTGTATAGCAAATCTGGTTAGCTTCTGGGCAATAAGTGAAAATAAAGGCTGTTTTGTAGTTTTTGTCTTTCCCACCAGTATTTTCTGTTTCTACTTCTACTGTTTCAGGGTGTTCTGTATGAACTTCCCCTATTTCAATACTGCCAATACCCCCACCACTCTCCATCTGGAATGTCCTAGTTAAAATTGCTTGATAAGTTCCATTTTCCCTCTTTCTCTTTACTTCTTTGAAGATACCTTCTAGAAAACTACTTGGATAGCCTCTATGTGAGAACATTTGATGTAAATTACTACATTCTGTCTCAAAATCTTGGTTCAAGGTGGTCATTTTGGCTGCTCTCACAAGTTGCCCCTTCACCACTGATTTCTTTTGGTGAAGGGGGTGCTGACTAGAGAAATGAAGGTAGGTGTTTGAAAAAGTTTCCTTTCTATGTATTTTTGATACATAGCCATTTGTAGTTTTATTTAACTCAATGTCCAAATAGTTTACTTGCATTTTGTCAAATTTCATCGTAAACTTTAGGAAGGTGGTGGTGGCTGTAAGATTTTCAACTAACTTATTTGCTTCCTCTTCTTGTCCCTTGATTAAAATAAAAATATCGTCCAGAAACCTCTTATACATATGAATGTCAGTACTCCAAGTTTGGTTTAATACGTATTTTGTTTCCCAATATGCTAAAACTATGTTTGAAAAGCTACCTCCTACTGGGGACCCCATTGCCACTCCAGACTTTTGAATGTACAACTTCTTTTCAAAAGAGACAAAATTGTTTTTAAGTATACATTCCAGTAGTTTCTCCACAATTCTACATTCATTTTGTGTTGCTCCCTTTGATTTTATAAACTCCACTACCCATTTGATTCCCAAATCTTGTGGTATACAAGTATATAGGTCACAGATGTCTATAGTCACAAAATTCAGTGATGAATCATATTCTGTGTTTTGTAAATCTTCCAAAAAGGACCAAGAGTCTTTTAAAATTTGTTTTTGCGTTCCTATATACTTTTTTAACAACCCATCTACAAATTTAGCGCAAGGATATGTTATCGATTGCCTTGCGTCCACCAACGTACGGAAAGGTGGGTTCCTCAGGTTTTTGTGGAGTTTAGGGATGCCAAATATTTTTGGTATCCTTGGGGCTAAAATAGTTAAGTAGTGGTTTTGTTCAATGGTAATCAGTCCTTCCAAATATAGATCGTTAATAATCGATCTTATATTATGGTGGGCTTTATTTAGTTCATTTCTACTGGAGTTTTCGTAGGTGTCCTTCTCTAACAGGTTTAACATCACTCTGGAATAGTCTACATTGTGTACTACCACTAGCCCTCCTCCTTTATCAGGTTTCATCAGTCTTATTGGTAGCATCCTAAGGGAAGAAAGAAGACTGTTTTCTTCACATGTAATGTTTGTATTTTTGTTTAGGTTTCTGTTCCTTGTATGACCCTTTACTATATTTCTAAATTCGTTTTCACACAAAAATTCGTACATACATAGTAAGGGGTTTGATGGTGGATTGAAACTACTAGCCACATATAACTCATTTGTAGTATTGTTATTTTCACCCCCAAACATAATGTTTAAATTCAATTTCCGCATAAACATCTTGAAATCAATCAATAGTTCTACTATATCACAATTTTTTGTTGGTACGAACGTTAATCCCTTAGCAAAAAGTTCAACTAAAACTTTGTCAATGTAGCATTCAGTAAAATTATAAATTGTGAAATCTCCAGTTTTGTTTGTGAGTGTCTCTACCAATGTTAATTCCACTGTTTGTTCGTGCTCCTGGTATTGTACTGTCTCCTCTGTACATTGCCTGGTAGTGGTCTCCAAGTACCCCCCCTCCCCCCTCTGAAGTTTTTTTGTTGTTGTTGTTGTCGTTGAGGCTGCTGGAAATGTTCTTCAGAGTGCCAGTCCATATTATTCCCTCTGTTAGAGGTTTCATTTTGGACTTGTTCTTCTTCTTCTATTGCACAATCATCTCCAGTTGCTTCAAATTCTAGGTCTAAATTCTGGACATTCTCGTTATGGTTCTGATCGTTGGTTGTTGAACCATACCTTTCAAAATTATGGGGTTTTTTATAATTGGGGTTCTTTGGTTTCCCATTTTTGTTATTAAGAATGTTCGGAGGTTTTGGAAAGGCTGTCCCTTCCCCATAAGCTTTCAAGTCCCTATTTAATTTTTTAATTTTAATGGTCTTCAGTTTCACCATTTGTTGTGCAATACTTGTCAATGTTCTGTCAAATTCATATTCATACCTATGGAAATTTAAGTCATTTTTAATGTCTTTTTCTAAGGCAGTAGTCTCTGCTATCAGTACATCCAAAGCTATCTGATAATGTTTTGTCATGCACCTTAGGATTTCCAATCCATGCTGGTTGTATAGCCCTGTTAATTCGTTGAAAAATGCTGATCCAAATTCTAACCCATTTGGGTTCTTCTATGCCTGACAGCAGTATTGACCCTACTGGCAATATCATCCCTGACATGGTTCGTCCACACCATATCACACATCCTTCCAAGCCAATTGCTGCATGATTTGGCTTACCTTCCTGGAATGATATGGACTCATCTACAACATACAAAAGTGTACATGTCAAGACTGAATACCTGCTTTGTGCCTATTTGTTGGGTAAAGCCAAATATATGTGCACACGCATTGTTATGTCATTTCTTGACAACATACTTTGTGTGGTATAGTAATGTAAATGGGCAATGTAACTTCAGTAGTGATGATATGCACCGGAAAAAATGACATGATAAGCACCGTGTAAAATTTAACAAATGGAACACTCCATTAAAAAGGTAGTAAATGTGGGGAATCAACACCTAAACTACAAAACCTTATAATCTGCAGTACCTTCAAGTAAACCACTGCACCAGCACCACTGTAGTTCTATAAAACGATGTTCTGAGAAATGTATACAGAGCTGTTGTCCATGTCAGTAATAGGCAGAATCAGCTCAGACAACTGTCACCATGTTATACAACAATGAAAAATGTTGCCGGCAATTTATCTGTAATGTATGATTAGTACAGAAAAGAAGTTATGCACAGACATGGAAGGATGCTGAACATGTTTACATATGAAAATAATAGGCCCAGATGTTTACGTGCATATCCAGCAAATGCTGGCATCATTTGACAGTATGACACTGTACATTTGTGAACAAATTGCAGGTGCTCACAACTTTTATTAAGCTATTTCAGGCCATCAGAATAGAAACAAAGAACAGTATTGCATTGTAGCACAATACTCGAACAACTGTTTGTAAACACTAGTCAAAGAGCAGACATAATGCATTATCATTTGCACAGATGTATGTTAAGACTTATTTTAAGGAATATATGTCAAAAAATGCAGTAAAAATCAATACACCAGTAAGTAAAACTGAATTGTCAACAGACATTGCTCTGGAAAGTTCACCAGTTCTGGAGACAGAGTAAGACCGAACAGTGTTAGCAGTTGTCCTAAGTACTTGTTGTGCCCAACATCATTTATGAGGTTTATTAGCACAGAATCTTTCTGGATTGCATTGGCATGTGCTTGTGTAAAGAAGAGGATCTCAGAATAAGAGCCTGGAGCTTAGTGCATATCACAGATAATATTCAAGCTAGATAGAAAGTGGGGATACAAACAGTTGAACTCTGTCCCTCACAGTGCAGCAAATTTAAAAAGTAACACTGTTAGTGTTTCAGTTCATTCCACATCTATCTGCAAACTGAGTAGAATCAGTGAGCAATTATTGAACACAACGTTTTTTTCTGCTCTACAAGGACCATGGAGAGATGACTGAGGTACGTATGAGCACCCAAGTGGATGAATTAGTTCAGTCTTTACTTTCTCCATAGGTAGGATGCAAACCCGTCAGAGAATGTCCAGAATGACTGACATCTGGAACACCATCGCTAGGGAGTTTTGTGTCAGGACTAGGATTTACTGGATAGCCATCCTGGTATGCCACTACTACAATGACCTGCACCAGGGGCACGTCAACAGCTATGACATTGACTCACAGAGGTTCACCAGACCCTGCCAGAAACCTACAGTGAGATTTTTTACAACTTAACACATTCTCACCCTATGTGATGGATTACTACTTGAGAAACTGTGCATGCTTTTCCCACCAGATTATTGTATTACACATTCTCCAGCTTCAGTAACAAGATACCATGTACCTTTAGTCATTATTAGCATAACAAGTACAATACAAGAGTTTGCAAAAAAGCAAGGTGGATACGAGGGTCGAGTAGAATATAACTGTGTAACTGAATTTGAGATACTAATTAATATCAGTATCTCTATGTATCTCTATGTAGAAGGCCACGGTGGTGCAGCAGTTAGCATTGTCGCCTCACAACAAGAGGTTCTCCAGTTCGATTCTCAGCCGGAGCGCCTTCTGTGTGGAGTTTGCATGTCCTCCCCGTGGTCAAATGACGTCAAAGGCATGCGGGTAGGTGTATGCATGAATGGGTGTGCCTTCTTTGAAGGTTGGGGATCGGGCTGGCACCCCGGCACTGTAAAAATCTACTGCCAATCATAAGCAGACCAGAGTTCCGCTGTGGTGACCCCTAACTGGGAAAAGCCGAAAGATCAGTCTCTCTATGTATTTTCCCATACTGCTTGTGCACACAGAAGATAGCATTTACTTTTGTGTATACCTCTGGGATGAAAGTGTTGGCCACTTATGAGTCAGCATTCTGCTAGTATCCTGTGTATGTCATGACTACTATTTGACTATCCAGTTAGTACATATCACATATAGATAGATAGTTTATACATATGCCTCTTAGTAAAACTAGCACTGAACAGAATGGGTGACTAGTATGAACAATTAATTATATGTATGGAGAGGTCTAAAATTCATGAACTCATTTGGCTCAACAAGCAGGCTCCAGCCCTTGGTGAAGTTTAACATTAGCAGTGCGGATTCAAAGCCTTATTAGTTTTGGCTTTTTCTTCCCTTTTGCTGACAGTCATATGGCAGATTTCAATATGTTGCTTTGTCACTACTAACAACAGACAGACTAGAAAGTAGGCGTATTAATTATTGAAAAAAACAAATACAACACAGATTGACTGTAAATCAGTGAGATGATGAAATGAACTCACTGTAACCCTTGTAGTAAAGTAAAGCTGAGATACTCCTTCACATCACTATCCCTAAATATGTATATTCATTATATGGGTCCCTATTATTTCATCGAAAAAACAGATCATCGAACAGCATTTTGAATGGCATTTTATAGAACATGCCATTTGTCAAAACCTTTTTACTGAGATCACATTATCGTAGGGATCGAGAAATTTGCCCTTTCCTCACTGTAGTGTGATCTTTGAGTTGGTATATATAATTAAGGGGCTGTGGGGGGTTTGATGAATGGCATTTCTGATGAAATGCTGTTTGATAATGTGATGTTAAAATGATTTAATATAAACCCTTTTATACAATGTGCACATATAAAATGTCTTTTATTTGTGTGTGTAACTGGTATAGTAAGTACTGGCTGTGAATGAATCAGCATTCCACTGAGACCCATTAACTTCCATGAGTAATAAAGGAATACTCATTGCACAAACGCACACACACACACACACACACACACATATTTATATCTGTATATATGTATACATACATATATTCATTATATGTGCTTAACTGTATCAATTGTGGGCAGAGTGATAAGAAAACCATTCACATGCAAGCATGTGCAGTCAGTCTTATAATACTCAAATTTATTTGGCTCAGCAAGTATGATTGCAGCTTTTGTGGTATTTATCATTAACAGTGTGAGTTCAAATCCCTCCTTAATTGTTTTTTTCCCTTCTGATGACACAGATATAGCAGATTTAATTAGGCTGCTGTGTCAATACTGAGGTGTTATACCAAGCAGACTGGCATGAACTTGTACGTATTTCTGAAAAACAAAACAGTGTAAGAAACTTCTGTGTGTGGAAGTTTTTCAATTCCTGTATGCCTAGCTAATCATTATATATTAAAAAGCAGAAAAATCAGAAAACGGTAGTAGAAGTAACAAACTTAAAAATGTCCTAAATCAAAAAATAAAAACTTATTTTGAAATATTAATATTATACAGAATTATTAAATCTATTAGGTAGTCAAAGGTAATCCAATCAGGGTAGACAGTCTATTTCCTTTTAAAGTTCGCTACCTTCTACCATTTTCGGATTTTTTTTCGGATTTTTTTTTTATTATATAGTGATTAGTTAGGCATACAGGAATTGAAAAATTTCCACACAGAGAAGTTATTACACTGTTTTGTTTTGGACCCACTATACTTGTATAGTGGGTTGTTTCAGACTTATGGGATACCACGGAGATTCCTTGTTCTTATTTTTGAAAAACAGGTGCAACATTGTTCCAGTGTAAATCACTTAGATGATGACATGGGCCCACTGTACTTGTAGGTTAAGTAAAGCAAGGACAGTCCTTCATTTCGTTATCTATCTGCATTATAATGTGCACACTGCAAATGTCTTTTACTTGTGCGTCTAACTGCCCAGGTAAGTGTAGGCTGTGGATGGGTCCATTATATGCTGTGAATATGCAATATATAATGGAAAAGAAAAAATTGTATATAATGCACACATGTAAAATCAAAGCTTTACAGACCTTCTACTTACTTAACTCAGCAGGTAGGACTCTTGCTGTCTGTGGTGTGTAACTGTATTACTGTAGGTTCAAAGCACTGAATGTTTTTGTTGTCTTTTGCAGAGACTGATATTACAGCAGATACATCTGATTGCATATTACTTTGGCATTATGGATATATGCCTAATTTGCTACTCGGTGTTGAGGCATACTTCAAGTAATAATTGTTATGCTGTGAATCCTGTATATTGATGCTACTGTCAATTTTTACATTTCCAGATGAGATAGAGTTCAGACTGCTATGTCACAGCTGTAGCTTTATATAATACATGCCAGAGAGCCACACTGTTTCCAGTGCTGCCTCATAGCGTTTTTGATGCAGTATGTTGGGGTGTGGTTAGTATACATAGAGCAGGTACATCAATCATCAGGTTTTAAGTATGCTGTCACAGTTAACATGCAGTAAGAGTGTATTTGTCAGGGATATATTTATTTACAATGTGTTTTTTGCTTAAGCTTTGGATATGCTGACAGAAGATATGCATATATTGCAATGTGTCATTTCCACAGATCATACCAACAGCAGTCATGTTCATGCATATGTGACTTGAACATAGTACTACTGGTAAACTTTCTGACAGGTCTACTGAAGATAAGAGTTCTCACACATGTGACTGTAATTCAGATCAGTAATGATGTTTGCAGATGACATTGTGATCTGTAGTGAGAGTAGGGAACAGGCGGAGGAGACCCTGGAGAGATGGAGATATGCTCTAGAAAGAAGAGGAATGAAGGTCAGCAGGATTAAGACAGAATATATGTGTGTGAATGAGAGGGAGGATAGAGGAAAGGTGAGGATGCAAGGAGTAGAGGTGGCGAAGGAGGATGAGTTTAATACTTGGGGTCAATAGTTCAGAGTAACGGTGATTGTGGAAGAGAGGTGAAGAAGAGAGTACAGGTAGGATGGAGTGTGTGGAGAAGAGTGTCAGGAGTGATTTGTGACAGACGATTACCTGTAAGAGTGAAAGGGAAGGTCTACAAGAGGGTAGTGAGACCAGCTATGTTATATGGGTTGGAGACAGTGGCATTGACAAAATGGCAGGAGTTTGAGCTGGATGTGGCAGAGTTAAAGATGTTAAGATTTACACTTGGTGTGACGAGGTTGGACAGGATTAGGAATAAGTATATTAGAGGGTCAGTCCAGGTTGGAAGGTTTGGAGACAAAGCCAGAGAGGCAAGATTACATTGATTTGGACATGTGCTGAGGAGGGATGCTGAGTATATTGGGAAAAAGATGCTAAGGATGAAGTTACCAGGTAACAGGAAAAGAGGAAGGTCTAAGATAAGGTCTATGGATGTGGTAAGAGAGGACATGCAGGTAGTTGGTGTGACAGAGCAAGATGCAGAGGACAGGAAGAAATGGAAATAGGTGATCTGCTGTGGCGACCCCTAACGGGAACAGCTGAAAGAAGATGATGAAGATGAATGAGGGGCATTATTATGTAGAGTGGAATTTGTCATATTATTGCTGTAGTGGTATCAGCATTACCAGACCTCACTACTTCACCTGCATATCCATTGTGGACTGTATATATGTCTGATGGCCTGACAGAATCTTTGCAATTGTTTGGATATATATATAACAGGAGCCTTGACATATTTTTGTGCATCTGTGCCCTGAATTCAGATTTTTATGCACTGTTTGTGTGTAATGATAAATGTGGTGCCTACCAATTAGCTCTCCACTCTTAGCTTAACTGTCCATACGTGTTCAGCGTATTTCTTCTATGTGTCTCATAGCATTCTGTCATAGTTTTTTAGACATCACTTCAAAGTTCAGTCAGGATATCATAGTAATCACTTGAGATTTATACATCATACACTTCATGAGATGCATATTTGCCCCTAGCTCATGACTACACTTACTTCCATAAGTGTTTACTGTTTAAAGTTAGGAGTTTTCACTATGGGCATTGCTCCTCCAGTTCTGCGTTGACCTCCTCAGATCACTCTGTACAAAGTTTCTGAGTACTATGATGTGCACTTGTGAGTAATAGTGTTGAGGGTGCACTAACATTAGACTGTTGTATAGTGAGCTCGTGGCCATCAGTGGTGATTTACTTGCTTGTTTCATTCATTGCATACTACAGAGATTTCAAGAAGTAATAGTCCAACAACTGACAGATGCCCCCAGTGGAGATGTATCACACCCCTGCTAGATGAGTCCTACTCCAAGAAAGAGGGTGCAGCCCCATCAGATGAGCCAGGACAATCTCATGCTGTTGTTCATGTGGGTCAGTGACACAGTGCTCTACCAGGACCAGCTAAAGGAGGAACCAGGTACACCAGATGCTTTTCATGAAGTACAGTTACGTAAGTTAAACTTACCATAACAGTACATGTTTGAATGATTGCTGCTGTGATAGCTTTAACTATATGGGTTATATCCTACCAGGGATGTAACAAACAGACAGACAGCTTCCAAAGTCTCAGAGCATCTTCCATGCTCCCAAACTATCAGGCAACTTAAGCTGAGCCCTTCAGAGCTTTCGTGCTAATAAAGAGAGGGAGGCTGAGCCCTGAAAGGACAATGCTAGGAACAACAAAATTAAATGTCCACACACTGGCATAAAAAGACAGCAAAAACAAGGGGTATGGAGGGAGAAGCAGCTACTGCAGAAGTGATTATTTGAACAGCTATTATTATTGTAGTCTTAATTTATACAACTATAGTATGTTCAATGTATGATCAATGCTGCAATCGCCTTAATTATATGAGTAGATTATCTAAGCTAACTACATTTTGGGAGGTGGAAGAAGAAGAATCCAGGAATCCCTGGAGAATAATCCTAACAAAGTTTGATCTAGAGCTAGAGAAGGAACCAAACTTCTAGTGCATTGTAGCAATATGTACAGCAGATCAAGAAGCAGCTTCTAGAATCCAACCTTTTTCAAAAAGCCATAGATGAAGCCAAGACCCTAGTAGAGTGGCCCTTAACCCTGCCTTGAATAGTTTTGTTATGGTGAGTATAACAAAAGATAACAACCTTAGACAAGCCTTAGACAATCGTTTGACACAGTTTGTCCCTTCTTCTTACCTTCACAAGAAGTGGACAATTGATTTGAAGATATTAAAAATGTAATTCTGTCAAGATAGTACCCGAGTTATCTATGGACATCCAAGGTATGTAGTATCCTTCCTCTTCCATTTAAGGTTCAGGAAAAAAGTGGGGAGATGGATAGTTTGGCTTAAAGCAAACGTAGATGCCACTTTAGCCATAACAAAGGATTAGTTTTCAAAGAAAAATGACTGAAGTTTCTCTTCACTCCAAACAACACTAAAAACCGAGGCAGGCAGCAAAAAACAGGAGGAACAAACTGTTAAACAATTTGCTTTTTTACTAAGTGCTTTCATCCCTTACTTAACTTAGGCATGGGACTTCATCAGAGTAAAACTGAATAACGAAGTAGGATGGCTATTGAAAGTTTAAAAACACCGCTCACAGAGCACATATAATGAATATTAAGCAAATCACAATACAACACTTTTGAATAATTCATGAAATCCATCAGCATAAAAGCTGTTGCTAAGATGTTTGTTGTTAAAAACACAAATAAAAAAATAATAATAATAATAATAATTCCAAAAATTGATCAAAAGGAAACTTTAAAAGACTGAAACACCTAAGAATTCTATATTTCAAATATTAAAATATCTCATTTTTAAAACACTGTTTAAAGAAAGATTATAATTCAGCCCTGGTGGTTGGCTGACATTTAACCTGATTTGCCAGTGTAACTCTGTATTGTAGAAGATTTTCAATGTCACCATGTCTAGGGTTTAGAATTACTCTGTCTATATTGTAAAGAGAAATTTATTAAAATTGTCACAAACCACTGAGTGTCTGTATAAAGCATTAGTGGTTTTCCGGTTTTTAATGTCTCATTTGTGTTCATAAATTCTGTCTTTTAGTTTTCTCTTAGTCTTATTGACATAAAATGATATTCAGAAGACACGGGTGGCTAAATACATTACCCCCTGAGTCTTACAATTGACATGTCCAGGACAACTAATAGTTCTGTGGTAACTGCTTACACTGACAGAAGATCCATCATTAATGAATCTGTAAGTTTTACATGTTCCACATTTTGGCATCTTAGACCTATAATGGTCATAGTTCTTTGTGGGTTTAGGCTCCACCAATTCTTTTAGATTCTTACCCCTACTAAAAACCAAATGAGGTGTCTCACCTAACCTCCTCTTCATTTCTTGGGTAAAAATCAAGTTCCAATTGGAGGGCAAAATTCTTTGGATATTAAAGACATCCCTATTGTAGTGACTTATCATTGTTCCAGTTTTTAAAACATCCAGTTTTCCAGTGGTGTCAGTGTTAAATATATCTTTTGGGTGAGTTCCCAAAATGGGTGCATGCTTTTCCTTCCTTCCTTCCTTGCAAAATTAACCTTTTTAAATCTTTGAGGAAGGTTTGTGGATAACCTCTTTATTTGAACATTTTGATTAACTTTATCTCACCATCAAATATAATGTCATCTATAATCAGCCTTGAAAGTCGTACTAACTGACCTTTAACAATGCTTTTTTTCCCCCTAAAAATACTGGTGACAACTAACAACGTGTAAATAATCATTAAAAAATTTTCTTTCCTGAAGATGGTGGAACAATACCTCATGTTCTCAGTGCCTTTGTAAAGGATGACATCTAAGAATTCTATCTTAATGAATGCCTTTTTGTATGCAAACCTTTGAAAATTCAGTGGCTTTCCCAGAATGGGTAATAAAATCATCCAATTGTGGCTCACTTCCATACCATAAAATAAGGATGCCATCCAGAAATCTAAAATAGGCTTGGATATAGTTGCAAAAAGGGGAGTTGCATACAACTTATTTTCCCATGCAAACAGAATGATGTTAGCAAAAACTGGAGCACATTTTGCACCCATAGCTAGTCCTGTTCTTTGGTGGAAATATTTACCCTTGAAAAACACAAAATTGTTTTTCAAAAGCAAGTTCCATAAATTCACTAATAACATAGATATAATTGTCAAAACTGAGGATATCATAAAGTACCCTGGTAAACACTTCCAAGCCTAAACCATGAGGAATAACAGAAAATAAACTGACAATGTCAACAGTGGCAAATAAACTTCATTGTCAAAAACAACGTTGTTTAACTTCTCAAGGAGGTGCCAAGAGTCACATAGTGAGTGTTCATGCCTGGAAATAATGCATTTACATTTCACATCAATAAAGGTTGCTAAAAACTCAGTTTTTGATAGATGTGATGCCAGAATAGATATCAATGGGGGGTTAGTAGTGCTTTTGTGGATCTTGGTATAGAATATTGAGTGTATCAATGGATAATCAACCTTAACAAAATCAAAAGTCCCGCCCGTAACAAAACCTTGATCCAGCATGCCAATAAGCTGATAATCAATTTTCTTATCAACCTTCTTAAAAATATAATCATAATCTGAATGAAAGGAATCAAAAAGTAAATCTCTTTCAATATTAACATTCAAAGTCATAATTTCTATGTCGTCTGCTTAATTTCCGCTCATTCTCTTTAATAATTAGCCTCATTAAATCACAACCAATCAAACAACTCTAAAAGTTCATTGTGAAAAACAGAATTCGGCACCATCCCATGAGGTAATTTTCAAAACCTTAAACCCTTTGGAACCTTTTTAGCGTGACTGCTGTCAATCAAATATATATTGCCTATCTGCAGGTTTCTGTGCAAAAAGCTTTTGTTCAAGTAATCTAAGCTGGGTTTTAAAGGGTGCTGGAGATTCTTACAATTACCTTGTGAAACTGTAAATCACCAAATTTTACCCAGGAGTCAAATGAAAAAGTTATGTTTCCTTCAGTCTGCTTGGTATGTTGTTCAACTGGTGTAAAAAAGCTATTTGGCGAAGCATTGATGTTAAAATGCACTGAAGTTCCTTCCAAATTCTTTTCCAGTGAGCTTCTTCTCTGGCTAACCATCAAACCTTAAGTACTCAACTGAGATCTGTTAACATAGTGCGAGAGTTCTTGGCACCGTTAGATCACAGGAAGTAAATGACATGAGTTTGCCATCCTGAAAAATGCTCAAACCCAAAAACACAAACACTGAAGTAAAATGACTAAAATGCTCCTTCTCTTCATTTCAACCAAGACTAAGAACCAGGACAGGCAGCAAAAGCCAGGCAAAAAGGAACTGTCAAACAATCCACTTTATTACTAACCACTTTCTTCCCTTACTTAACTTAGACATGGCATTTCATAAGAGTAAAATTGAATAAAGAGGTAGGGTGGCTATTTAAAGTTTACAAACACCAATCTCAGAGCACATATAATTATCACAGCCCTAGAAGAAGTATCAACACAGTCATATACACACACACTGCAGACAATGAGTAGTGACCTGTGCAGCTAAGTTATTTAAAGCAGATTTTTCCTCATAAGAATATAAACATTCTCCCGCCTTTCCTGTAACTAGTCTAGTCCAGGTACAGATTTGCTATATCCAGGACTCTTTGTAAGCTTCTGAGCCCCCAAAGCCTTTCTGTGTTGGAGGGAAGCCTTCTAGCTTATCAGTGGGAGTGGTAAGCACTAGGTAGCCTATCTACCACAAGAGGAGTGGTTTCTGGCCCAGAAATTGTAGTTTATTGGCCGTTTGTGTAGTTTTCCATCTCTTTCAACTTTCTGGTTTAAAAGACTGCATTCGCACTTGTTTCCTGCCTTTCCTGTAACTAGTCTAGTTCAGGTACAAACTGCGGTGGTGGTGCTGCGGTAGCATTGTCGTCTCACAGTAAGACGTTGTCCTGTTCGATTCTCAGCTAGAGTGTCTTCTGTGTGGAGACATGCGTGAATGGGTGTACCTTCCTTGAAGGTTGTGCGTCAGAGCTGGCAACTCCGCATGTAAAAATCTACTGCCAATTAATAGCGGACCGGAGTTCCGTTGTGGCGACCCCTAACTGGGAAAAAGCCGAAAGACACAGCAAACACAGCGACAGTCTAGTTCAGGTACAGATTTGCTGTATCCAGGACTGTTTGTAAGCTTCTGAGCAGTGCCAAAGTCTGCTCTTCAATTTTTCCCTTAGATCTGCTAGTTCTCTCCTCTCCTGCACTTTTACTAGCTTGTTAGTTTAGCACTTTACCAGACTTCTTGTAGCAATTATTGTAGTACACAAAAGTGCAACCAGCACTAAACGTTCTACAAGGAAACAGCTACAGTGCTTATTAATGCCCACCCACCAGGCATGTCTAAAGGTCAGTTCCCTGTGCTTTCTCCTATTAACCTGGTGAACTTGGGCATCCTGAGGCAATGTAGCAACTGTCTCATGTACACTGACAACCCTCTCCTCTTACCCCCCCCAACACTCAGACTTGTGAAAGATACACTTATATATCCAAATTGGAAGCCACGCACTCTCCATCCAAGACTGGAATAGCTGGTCAAGAGGAGAAGGTCAACACTTGCACCACACCACATGGAACACATAGCCCTCCAGAAGACACACCAGCATTGCCTTCACATAAAAACACAAACCACACACCTACCTTCGCAGAGGCTTTCAATAAAAAAACAGAGACCTCCAAGGCAGAAACACACTCGACTACCACAACACAATACTAATCATGAGACACATAACTCTCCTAAACAGTGTGCCACTCAACCAAAGCCCCTGAGGCAAAACAGCATGCCCAACACACAGTCATAGGTGACTCGATAGTGAGGCATACTGATGTCCCACTCACTAGGTTGAATAAGGGGAAAGTAACAGTTAGCTGCCTGTCAGGTGCCAGGATCCGCCACATAACACACACACTCAGGTCCCTCAACAACAGGTACAAATATGACTCTGTCATTGTGCATGTGGGTGTGAATGACCTGAGGATACCTACCTGGACTACATGAAAAGAGACATGGTGGAGCTCTCGGATTATGTAGCACAGCTGGGTAAGACCCTATCTCTGAGCAGCATCCTACCATCACCCAGAATGATACTGCAGTACAAGCAGAAAATGATTGATTTCAAGAATTGGCTAAGTTTCTGGTGTCATTCTAAGGGGATCCAGTATCTGTCTGCCTCAGATGACATGATTGACAGGCCTCGATGCTTTGCCAGAGATGGCCTGCATCTGTCACCCCTAGGCTTCCAGATACTGGCCAAGGCTCTTGCCACCCCTATAGTGCCTTTTTAGGTGGTGTTCCAAAGACCAAATTACCACCATGACAGCTACAAACAAATGCAATTTGAGGGTCATGTTGCTCAATGCTAGAAGTCTAAATCTCAAAATGCACTCATTCAAAGTACTCCTTAAAATGGAGAATATTGACATTTGTGCTGTAACAGAGACCTGGTTTAAGGCAGCAGAAAGCACCCCTCCACTACCAGGCTACAACTCATTCCACACCTTTTGGCTCCAGAACTTGGACCAAAGCTCCAAAGGTGGTGGTGTTTCCATATTCATAAAGGATGTGCACACCTCCAGACTGGTAGCCCAACATAACGCATCTGAGATACTTCAGGTGCAGCTAACATTGGGTAAGACAGCGATTCAGGTCATAGCCTGCTATAGGTCCCCACCTATGTCCCAAGATTCACACTCCACATTCCTAACACTCTCAAGCTGGCTGACTTCAACTACCCCTCCACTAACTGGGAAAACTACTCGTGTACCAATACACTTGCCCAACCCTTTCTGGAATTCATTAATTTCAATGCACTGGACCGGCTCATTCTTACCCCCACTAGAGGTAGCAACATCTTTGACCTGGTCATTTCTAACATGGGCAACTGTTGCTCTACACCAATAGTCAACTCCTCCCTGGTTAGATCCGATCACAAGCTAATCACCTTGGAAATCCACAACCCTCCCACCCCCCCCAACAAAGGTAACCACCATGACAAACTTCTCCAAAGCTAGCTTTGGGCTCCTAAAAACTGAGATGGCTAACTTCACGGCACCCATGCAAATGGAGAATAGTTGCATGACCACCAAATCATACACCAATGCAATGTACAAACATGTACACAAATGCATGGATCTCACTATACCCAATAGAACTAAGACTCTCTCCTAAAAAAAAGGAAGACAATCTGGTGGTCCCCTGCCATAAACAAACTCTGCAACAGAAAGCAGAAACTGATGCGGAATAAGGTGAACTCCCAAGACTGGAAAAACTCTCTTATCAGCCTCAACAAAATGTTGAGATCCCTCATCAAATCCTCTAAAGCTAGCTACGAAAACAGAATTGCAGCAGATAGTAAAGACAACCACAAGGCCTTCTATAGTTATGTAAAGAATCTCCATGGCAATACCCAGATTTGCTCTGAGCTACTGCACAATGGTACCTCTTATACCAAGCCAACAGATATTGCAAATATACTGGTGGTCAGATCCAGTGCTAACTTTACCCCCCCCAAAGGACCAATCACAATACCAGTAGATTGCCAGGCACCCAGTATTACTGCTACACAGGTTAAAACAGCACTGTTCAAGGCCAAGAATACAGCCTCTATAAGACCTGACAGTATCTCTGGCTGTATTCTACATGAACTACAGAGTAAACTGGCACCTCACCTGTGTACCCTGCTCAATCACAGCCTCACCTCAGGCTTTGTCCCTACCGAATGGTGCACTGCAACAGTCATCCCTCTCCACAAAGGGAACTATCACCCCATTAACCTGACAAGTCTGATATGCAAAGCTATGGAACACATCATCATGGACCTAATAAACAAGGATACAGTGAATAGGTTCATAGGTAGGTACTAGGCTATCGGCCCTGGGGCCTATACAAGCTCAGCCAAAAAGGTACCCTGGCTTTTGCCACCCAAGAAAATGATTTTCCTCTGCCACTGTCGAGCAGAGCCACAGAGGTGATCCCTGGGGTGAATTTCCTATTTCCCATCCAATCATCAAGATTTTTCTTGAAGAGTGCTAATGAGGAGCTTTTTTGATATAGATAGGTAGTTTATTCCAAAGTATGGGAAGTATCTGGGACAGGAATCTATCCCTCCGGCATGTTCTGTTTATTGTGGTGGCAAGGTTTAGGTCCCTAGAGCATGTAGCTCGGAGGGATTGGGATTTCTTTAAGTGGAGCATGTCCAACAGCTCTGGGTTTGACATAGCTTTGTATGTTAGGCAGAGATCACCTCTGAGTAGGCGATATCCGACGGAGTAAAGCTGGGGTTTTTTTTAGATGGTCTGCGTAGAGCATCTGTTTGAGGTCGGTAATCCTCTTTGTGAGGTATTTCTGCAGCCTTTCCAGTTGTTGTAGATGTCTTGTGAGGTACATACCAAAAGAGGCATTGTACTCTATAATGGGTCTAATGAGTGATGGGTAGAGGGGAACAATGACCTCTTTTTTTCTGGATGAGAAACCTTTTGTGATGAGGTGTGCCACATAGAAGGATTTCCTGACTACTGTGGTGATGTGATTATAAAAGGAGAGACTACTGTCCACCTGTGTCCCAAGGTCTCGTATCACACTTTTGGGTGTTAAGTATATTACCGCCTATGTTGTAGTTCATGGGTACAGAGTTTTTACCAAAGGGGATGACAGTGCACTTTTTGGCATTGAGCTTGAGGTCATGGCTTTGACACCAGGCATCTGCCTCAGTGAGGCCCTTGGGATGTCCACATCGTTAGGAGTTTTGATTATGGCTCCTAGTTTGCAGTCATCTGCGAACTTTGTTAGCCAAAGACCTTCTGTGTTAGCCTGTACTTCAGAGAAGTAGATACCAAACAGGAGGAGACCCAGGACTGAACCCTGTGGTACTCCACTTGTCACTGGCCTGAAGTCAGATTTGGAGTCTGCTACTTTCACAGTGTGGGTTCTGTCAGTGAGCCAGTTGGTAACCCATCTTGTGACATAAGGATTTATACCTAGTTTAGTGAGTTTATCTATAATTCCAGCGTGAGGGATGGTGTCAAAAGCCTTTGCAAGATCTAGATAGGCTGTGTGAACCACCTTACCCTTGTCTACAACTTTGGTGACTGCTTCAAAGAAGTCAATCAGGTTTAGGAGACATGATCTGCCTTTTACAAACCCAAACTGGGTGGGGTCCAGAGTTACCAATGTCTTTGTTATAAGTTCCATGATGATACGTTCCATGGCCTTGCAGACCAGGCTTGTCAGGCTAATGGGGAGGTAGTTCCCGGGGTCCGTGGTGGCTCCCCCCTTGTGGAGTGGGATAACCATCACTGTGCGCCATTCAGCAGGCACAAAGCCTGAGGTGAGGCTATGATTGAACATGGTACTTAGGTGGGGTGCCAGTTCATTCTGTAGTTCTTGTATAACGCAGCCTGGGATGTTGTCTGGTCCCATAGATGCTGTGTTCTTGGCTTTGGAGAGTGTGTTTTTTACCTTTGCAGCTGTGATTACAGGGACTTTGCATTCTTCCGGTATAGAGATGGGCTCTTTAGTGGGTGAGAGGGGGGTAAAGTTAGCACTGAATCTATCTGCCAGGATGTTGGCAATATCAGTTGGGTCTGTATATTTAGTGCCATTGTGCTGTAACTCAGAGAAGATCTGAGTGTTGCCATTGAGATTCTTGACATAGCTATAGAATGCTTTGTGGCTGTCTTTAGAATCAGTGGTGATTTTGTTTTCGTAACTAGCTTTGGAGAATTTTTATCAGGGATCACAGCTTCTTACTGAGGCTGACCAGGGAGCTCCTCCACTCATGGGATTTTACTCTCTTTTGCAACAGTTTCTTCCTTCTGTTGTACAGTTTGTTTATGGCAGAGGACCACCAGATTGGCTTCCTTTTTTTGGAGGATAGCATCTTGGTTCTGTTTGGGATAGCACGATCCTTGCACTCATGTAAGTGCTTATAAAGTGCAGATGTGTAGGATTCAGTAGTCGTAACAGTATTGTCCATCTGCATGGGTGTCATGAAGTTCTCCACTTCTGTCTTAAGAAGCATGGAGTTGGCTTTGGAGAATTTTTTACCGTGGTTTCCTTAATGGGGGGTGGGGGCAGGATGTGGATATCTAGGGTAATTAGCTTATGGTCAGATCGGACCAATGAGGCATTGACTTCAGGTGTGGAACACCGGTCACTCATGTTGGTAATGACTAGATCTAGGATATTGTTGCCCCTGGTGGGGGTGTGGATAAGTTGATCCAGGGCATTGGAGTTTATGAATTCCAGAAAGTGTTGAGCAAAGGAGTTGGTACATGAGTAGTTTTCCCAGTTAATGGTGAGGTAGTTGAAATTGCCCATTATTTGGGTGTTAGGTTGAACTCTAATATTTTCCAGTACATCAAGAAAAGAGGAGTGGGAATCCTGGGGCATGGTGGGTGATCTGTAGCAAGCTACAATTTGGATTGCAGTTTTGCCCAGAGTTAGTTGCACTTGGATAACCTTGGCTGCATTATGCTGAGCAACTAGCTTGGAGGTGTGGATATCCTTAATGAATATGGACACACCTCCGCCTTTGGTGTCTCCAATCTCTGAATCCTACACAGTTTGGTTTTGTGAAGGTATAGATCATGCCTGCTCAATTTGGTCGACTTCTTTGAGTCAGTCACCAGAGCTGTGGATGAAGGTAAGGTGGGTCATACAGCCTAACTTGATCTGGCCAAGGCCCTTGATACCATTCCCCACTCAGGAATCATAGAAAAACTTATTAAGCTAGGCACTAGGTGGGTTGCAAACTGGCTCACAGATAGAACCCACAGTGTGAAAGTAGCTGACTCCAAGTCAGACTGCCAACCAGTCCCACAGGGTTCGGTCCTGGGTCCTCTCCTGTTTGGTATCTACTTCTCTGAAGTCCAGGCAAACACAAAGGGACTCTGGCTGACAAAGTTCACAGATGATTGCAAGTTGGGAGCTATTATTAACTCTCCAAGTGATGTTGACATCCTACAGAAAGGCCTCAATGAGACCAACGACTGGTGTCAGAACCATGGCCTTAAGCTCACTGTCAAACAATGTGTCTTCCTCCCCTTTGGGAAAAACCAAGTTCCCTTGAATTACCACATTAATGGTAGTTCACTGAACACAGAAGGCGTTATAAGAGATCTGGGAACACAGGTTGACAACAACCTCTCTTATGACCACCACGTTGCCACTGTGGTCAGAAAATCCTTCTATGTGGCCCATCTCATTACTAAAGGTTTTGCATCCAGGAAGAAAGAGGTCATTGTCTCCCTCTACTCTTCCCTCATTAGGCCAATCATTGAGTAGAATGCCTCATTTGGCATGTACCTCACTAGACACCTGCAACAACTAGAGAGGCCGCAAAAGTACCTCACAAAGGGGATCCTAGGCCTTAAACACTTGTCCTATATGGACAGACTCAAAAAACTCCAACTATTCTCTGTCTCATATCGCCTACTTAGAGGCAGTCTCTGCTTGACTTACAAAGCCATGTCTGACCCAGCTCTGTTAGAAATGCTACATATAAAGAAATGCCAATCCCTCCACACCACATACTCCAGAGACCTCAGCCTCATTACCACAATCAACAGAACATGCTGGAGGGACAGGTTCATACTATGGAATAGACTTCCCATACATGTCAGGCAGAGCACCTCACTGGACCTCTTCAAGAGAAATCTTAATGAGTGGATGGGAAATAGAAAATTCACCCTGGGGATCACTCTAGTAGCTCTACTCGACAGAGGCACTAGGAACTAAGTTTGGGTAGCACGATGCCAGGATAATCCTATGGGCTAGGCTTGTAAAGGCTCCCGGCCCATTAGCCTAGTGCACACTTAAGAACCTTTGAATCTATGAACCTTCATATTTCCACAATTTGTCCGAACAAACTTCAACACATGGGTGTAGGTTTTGGAAAATCATTCTGTAACAAGTAATAGTATTTTCTGAGGGACTGATAAACCTCAGTGTTCTCCCACTTAAAACACTGGAACATTCTAGAAGTAATCAAAGAAAGATAACCCCCACAAGGAGAATCAGAAACTGAGGCACTCTTCTGAGTCTGAATCAGAAACCTGGGGGAAAAAAACAACTGCATCAGTATTTGCATCTTGAATCTCTTCAGAAAAACAGGAATCCCTCTTTGTTTTACTAGAAACTTTTTTACAAGAAGGAAGAGTAGCCTGAATAGAACCCTGAGCCAGACCCAGTAAATACTCCTATCCTAAGAAAATTCAGGAGGAGTAGATACATGCTTGATTTTAGGGTAGCCGCAATGGTGCAGCGGTTAGAATTGCCACCTCACAGCAAGAGGTTTTCCGGTTCGATTCTCGGCTGGGGTGCTTTCTGTCCAGAGTCTGCATGTCCTCCTTGTGGTCATGTGGGTTTCCTCCAGGTGCTCCAGTTTCCTCCCGCATCCCAAAGACATGTCGGTGGATTTGACACTCAAAATTGGCCCAAGGCATGAATGCGTGCATGTGTGTGCCTTCTATGGAAGTTTGGGCATCGGGCTGGCAATTCGACACCGTAAAAAACTCTGCTGCCAATCATGAGCAGACAGGTGATCCGCTGCGGTGACCCTTAACCAGGAAAAGCCAAAAGAAGAAGAAGTTACATGCTTAAATTTCTTTCATTTTGACAGTAAATATGGGGCCAACTGTGTTACTTATGGTAACGCGTTTATATCACGTTATCGAAAGATGAAAATAGTGAAAGCTATTTCATTGGCCCCAAAACATCTAAACATGAAAATATCGAACATTCAGAACAGCAAATTTTTTCCCATGGAAAAAATTTGCTGTTCCGAAACACATACACATAACACAAGCACATCAAACAAACAGCAACCACACACATACACTTAAATTCCTACATCTAACGCTACACTAAACTAAACATACACTACTATATACCCACTTACCTTAACCCAAACCCTAACCCTAAGGTACGTCACTATTGCGCACTCACCTAACCCGTGCCCTAACCCTAACTCACTTAAACCGCCCTAACCTAAAGTCTGAGTCTTTAACCTAACTCACTTAACCCACCCCTAACTCTAACTTAAAAACAATCGCACACTTACCTGAACCCAACCCGTAACTTTCAACCACAGCGCTAAATATAGCGAAGCCACAGAAACGGCCAACCAAATTCTTTCCCGAGGAAAGAATTTGCTGTTCTGCAGCTTTGCTATTCTTAGCGTTCGCTGAATAGTGTTCAATATCAGAACATTTGAAGCTTTAATACTTCAATGTTCTGATATAGACCCATGGTAACAGCATTTTCACCAAGGATGGGCAAAGCATTCTGAAACAACAGAGAGATCTTCTCTGCTCCCTCTCCCAGAAACAACAAGAGTGGCTCTCACTTGACCACTGAGGGGACTCCAACTGCCACAGAGGACATGGCTAACCTCTGGTCCATAGTGGCTCAGGTGCTGCACCAGAGGTATCTAATATAAAAGATGAAGTTGAGTGGTCTGAGGGACAACAAATGGCCACAGCAAGGCCAACCACCTGTGACTGAGGAAAATTGCTAGCCTGCTGTGGTGGCAAAGGCTGTTTGTTTAATTTTTTACTTTTTGTGCCTGGAAGAAGGATCAACCATGGAACGAAAAATGGTTTTCTCTTTCCCAGGGAAGATAAAGAGTAATTACTGGTAAACACTACCAGGTCTACAAAAGTTACCTTTTTGACAGTAAAACACATAAAAGCACTTTGAAATACTATGTCAGCTCCAAAGAAGTAAAATGAAACAAATTTCTCCACAGAAAAAAAATGTTTTCAATAGCTTTACACCACTTTCAAACTGATAGAAAATACAAATGCACCATTTAAACGTATGTTACAGTCTCGAGGCAGTCTATTAAAATACAACCCAACACTCATAACTTTAAAATGACTTTCCTGAAGCAGAAAGTAATAAAACATCAAGAAAATTAAGAAAATGTAATTTTTTTTCCCCAAATGGAACTTACCTGCACAGCAAAGGAAAGGACAAGTCGACCATCAATTCTCGAAAGCCACCAAGGAGTGTACTCTTCCAAAGCAGTAAAGCACTGAAGGGCTTTGCATCCAAACTTGTCTTTTAGTGAGTTCATCTTGAGCTGCCTGACAGTTTTGCACATGGAAGGTTTCCTGAAGCTTTGGAAGCTGGCCATCTGCTATATCCTTGCCAGGATGTAGCCCATGTAGCTAAGGCTACTGCAGCAGCGATCAATATTATGAACATCCCAGCTGCAGTCAGTGATGGTTGGCTTCATCAGGGACATGGCACATGCCATGGATGACTCTATCTGGGAGACTGCCATGGAGCTCATCCATGTGCTTTGGATGGTGCTATATTCTTTGTGTTTGCAGCTTGCATGTGATAGTCACATATGCTATGCAATTCTTATTGTCATGGCACTTATTTGTACACATTATTCCAAATGGTTATCTCTCCCTGTAATTACCATGATAGTGTGCCTCAGGCTGTTCTGCTATGGTATATCTGTCACCATTTGCTGAACATCTCAGTTGCATTTCAATGACTGTGACAAGGCAACTTCTCATCTTGTTTAAGACATTTAGCAGTGTCATTCAAAATCACCAGTTGTCTGTGCAAAAATACATTGTCATTTGACTTTACCTGTTCTAGATGCATACACTGTATTAAGGTAGACAAGGTGTGTGCAATATGGTACTAGTGGTTTCAACTGAAATGTATAGGAGTACAGTGTTACCACATTTGCCTGTCTCTTAGTTGTATCTGTGCTGAGGAGCACTAAGGTAATAACGGACTGCAGTCGCAGATGTCCAGGATTGATTCCTGCCTGTGTTGACACTCCATTCATATTGACACTGTATGCATACCTGTGGAGTGGCAGTGCTGTTACTGAATGGTATGCATCTGACTTGCCTCACACTGCATAAGGTACTCCATGTAGACATCCCCCCTTTCATTTTGTATTGTCATCTGTCCATATGCACCTGCATTACTGTCATTGGTTCAGCTAGGCATACCATATCACCAGATAATTTATAGTTTTGTATGTTCTCAGCTACCCAACAGAATACACAATGTTCCAACATTTTGTATATTACTATGTCCATATATTAACATGTTACTGGAAAGTTGCATGATGTGAAGTCTCAGCTGTGAAAATGACTATGTAGCCTTTATTTCATGCATTCATCTCTGCTATATAACATAAATGCACATTGGCTTACCATCTGTAACAAATCTGTGTGAGTTTTCTACAAAATGTGCCATTTCCAAAGAGAACTGCTATTTCCTTTAAAGTGTTACTTTTAACATACTGCATGTTTTCCTTGTAAGCCTTCATAGCTTTATCTAATAATCGGAACTTCTGCATTCTCCTTTAATGCACCTTTTGGAGAATAGCGGACAACTATATGCTAATTTCACCCTGAATCTCATTTGCATATTAGATTGCTTGGCAGGTTTCTTAAACCACACTCTGCACAGTCCATGGAGTTGCACGAGCCTTTTGGAATCAAGCCCCAAGACATTTAGTGTGATATATTTGAAAGCTCTTATTAACAAAATGTAGTAACATGGCAACCAAGATAATTACTGCAAACCATTTTAATGATTGTTTGGAATGTTCACCAATGCTTGTGTCAAAACTTACTAGAAGTATCATCAAGTTATGTTTTATTTCTTAGAACTTTTCTGTGTTGATATATGATATGGTGTGGGGAATACACTTGGGCATAAGTTCCTCTCCTCCTCTTTTGACTTTATTGGTGCATATTCTTCTTATAATTTAAGTCCTTTCCGAAAGTGCACAACCTATTAGTTCCTTCCACACAAGATCAAATGCTCAAAATAGCAGGAAGAGATAATTAAATCCTGACATATATCTGTTTGCATTTATTTATTTATTTATTTATTGATTTATTGATTGACATTTGTTGACTGGGAAAGTCCACTGAGTCAGAAACCCATTTTCAGTGGAGGCCTGGGGAGAAAAGCTACACAAACAATTTGTACAAAGTACCAAATTTAACAAAAAAATAACATTGAGTAGCATATTACAGCACATTTAAATGTAAAGAAATATTATAGTACAGTTCAAAGTTTACATTAAAGCAAAAAATTTGCACAGCAATATATGACACAGAGATTACTCATCAACCAATATTGAATATGCTTTATGATATTACACATCAGTAAATTAAAGAACAGGTTTAAGGTGGGTTATTGTTTGTACTGCAGGGCAAGCAGGGTTATTGAGGTAATGGCTTTTTAAAGCTGATTTAAAGGTTTTTAAACAGTCAATTTGAGTTTTGTGGGAGGGTAAGGTATTCCATAGTTTAGCAATGCTATGGGAGTATAGACTTTGTCCAGCTCTTTTAGTGGATTTGGTAACATTTACAATATGTTTCCTGGAGGATCTAAGAGTTCAGGTTGGAATATAAGTATGTAGGATGGAGTGGAGTGCTGGGTAGCTGTTGGGTTTAAAAATTAGTTTGTGGGCTAGAGTAAATTGGTTATACCTAAGGTAGTGAGAAAATTCGAACCAGTTCAATTCTGAGATTGCATGGCAATAGTGTGTGTGGTTAGGCTTGCCTGAGACAAATTTAACTATTTTGTAATAGCAGTATTGGAGTCTGTTGCTAAGAGATGAGTGAAGATTAGTAAAAATGGCACTTCCATGTAGAAGAGAAGGGGTAAGTAAGGTACTGGCCAGTTTTGTTCTGGTGTGGTTATCTAGGCAGTGTTTATGATGGTAAAGTTTGTCTAGTTTAAAGTGAGTTTTCTTTATTGTGTTGATAATATGCAGCTCAAAGGTGAGTTTACCATTGATTGTAATGCCCGATAATTTGGCCGACTTCACAATTTCGATTTCTGTATTATCTAGTGAAAAGATGTTGAAATCGATAGCTGGTGGTTTTCTTGAGAAAAGTAAGAATTTGTTTTTGTGGAGGTTTAACAATAGTTGTGCATTGTTTAGCCAGGTTTCTGTGGTTGTGAATTAATTTTGTGTGGTTGTAAGGGGGTCCGAGAAATTAATGGAGGTTGATATGATGGTAGAATCATCAGTATATTGGATGAGTTTACTTTTATGAGAAGCTTTGTGAAGATCATTGATTAATGTGTTAAAGAGTAGGAGCCCTAGAATGGAAACTTGTGCGACTCCTATATTACTTACCCGATACTTTGATTGTTCATTTTACCATTTGACTGATTGTTCCCTATTGTTTAGGTAAGAGGAGAACCAAGTAAGGGAATTGGGGGAGCAACCTAGCTTTGCTAGTTGGTTTAGCAGTTTGGTATGTGACACTGTGTTGAAAGCCTTTGATAGATCCAGTAAGATTACTGAAGTAGGGGGACCAGCATCAATGGCTTTGTTTACAGTATCAGTGAAAGAGAGAAGGGCTGTGATAGTGCTGTGAGCAGGGCGGAAACCATGTTGGGTGGGGGCAAGAATGTCATTTTCAGAGAGGTATTTAAGTAGTTGAATCTGCACACATTTTTCCAAGATTTTTGATAATGGAGAGAGTACAGAAATATGCCAATAGTTAGAGAGGTCATGGGAATTTACACCTTTATGTAATGGAGTTATAATAGAATTTTACACAATTGGGGGTTATAACATTCTGAAAGTACTGATTTATAAGAGTGCTAACTGGGTATGTGATTGCTTTTGCTGCAAGTTTAAATACCCAGGAGGTAGATTATCTGTGGAAAGAGAGCAGAGTTTTCATTTGGTTAGGAGTTTGAGTATAAGAGAGGTGGGTACTGGTTGAATTGTAAAGGAAGGGGTTGTATGAGTATTGCTAGACATGTTTGAGGAAGGGAACGTGGTGTTGTCATGTACATAACTATTTGTGCCCTAGGAGTTTAAGTTTATGTTAGTTAGTAAATCTTTGATTAGTTTTTGAATGGTAGTGATAAAATGAGTGTTGAAGTTATGGGCAATTTGTTGCGGGTTATTATCAGGTGAGGGAGATGGGTTTTGTAAGGTGCCAAGATTAGGTAGAGAGGAGACGGATTTCCAGAACATTTTGGGTTATTATTTAAGGTGGTTAGCTTAGATGAAAAGTAGTTTTTTTGTCTTGTATGACTAGTTTCTTGGCTTTATTCCTAAGTTGCTTGTAGTTGATCTCATTTTGTTGCGATTTATTTTTTTGCGATTGTTTCCATGCTCAGTCTCTGTGAAGGAGATGTTGTTTGGTCTGTTTTGTTAACCAAGGGGCATGGTTAAGTTTAATTAATTTGGTTTGAATAGATGCTAAGCTATTATGGGTTTCTAGAAAGAGTTTTTAAAGTAATTTATGGCATCATCTAGGGGAAGAGTTGTTAGTGGGACCCAGTTTTGTGCCTTCAATATGTTTATGAAAGTGGTCTGGTCAAAGTGAGTGAGATTCCTAGATGTTTTGTAGGGTTGTGTTTTAGCTATTTGTGTGTGAGTACTATGGGTATACGCTGGTAGGTGGTCACTTAGTATGTTAGGTATGGTGCCTGAGTTTGAGTAGTTGTGAGGGTGGGACACTAGTATCCAATCTAAGGTAGAGTCTGAAGGTGTGGATAGACAGTGGTAGGAGTTGGAATCAGCTATGTGAATTTATGTAGATTTATACTGCTGACTGGAGAGTTGGAAGTTAGGTTTTGCCAATTAATGTTGGTGTCTCCGAGGATAATGGTTTCTTGTGAGATATTGTGGTTTATCCAGGATGAGAAAACTTAAAGAATGTGAATGTTGTAGCCTCGGGCAATGTAAAGTATGGCAATACATAGATGTTTACTGTTGTTCATATGAGGGGTTGTAAGTAAAATTTCAAAGTTACCAAAAGAAGGGACTGGTTTGGGGTAGGTTGCAATTGTTAGGGAGTTTTGATAAATTAATGATACTCTCCCACCCTTTTTGTGATGTCTGTCAGAGTGAATGATGTTATACCCTGGTGGAAGAATTTCAGTCAGCAATGTGTGGTTTTAGCCATGTGTCAGTTACTTCTACGATGTCTGGGGTGTGAGTAGTCAGCCAGGCCTGAAATTCAGTAATTTTATTACAAATGCTGCATGTGTTTATTGTTATTAGATGAGGATGTTGATTTGTAGGAGCTAAGGTGGGTATTAGAGGGTTATTTGGGCCAGGACTGGGATGAATATCTCCGCATTGTGTTACGGTAAGGAGAAGGTAAATAATAATATATGGTTGATTGCTTTTTGAAAGGGGTTTAGGGAGATGTAAAAGGAATAATTTGAGTTTGCTGCTGGTGGGGGATACTTCTTATCTGGCTGTATTTAGGGTGCAGCTTACAAATAAAGAGGTGAGATATTAGAGTAACTAACTGTACTGACATATGATGGTAAGGTTTGGGTGGAGGAAGTTGGTGATGATGTATATAAGGTGGTATGTGTGGAGGTAGATTGAATTAGCAGGACTAGGAAAGCAGAGAGGATAATTTGGAAAAGTAAGAATGCTAGGTTATGCAGCGTATTTGCAGAGGAAGTCATTTTGAACAGAGATTAAGCTTAGGAAAGCAGGAGTAGAGGGAAGGGGTGGGGTCTGTGGAGAGTTAATTGTATTCAGCAATTTTGCTGGTGGGGGACAATTAAAGGGAGTGGCTAGAGGAAGTATAAATGTAATAAAAGGGTGGGTGGGTGGGAATGAGGGTAGGATAGGGGAGCACAGTGAGCCCAAGTGGAGCGAGGGCAAACATAGTGGGCTAGCACCAGTTCACAGAGTGCACACAGTACAAATAAAACTATCAGCAAATCTAATAGTAAGGCTCAGCAGTTAGAGGGTGAAGGCAAGTAACCACTGGCTAGTGGTTTGAGAAGCTAGAAGGTAAAAAGGAAAGGGTGAAGTGTTGGGGAAAGATCCGGTATGATGAGTGGGAGAGAGAAGACATACAGGCAGCAACAAAATAACTGTAGGTGGCAAAACCATTAAACTATAGAATAAGAATGTCTGGGGAGTCATACAGACTCAATCAGTTACAAATACATATGCAGGGAACAAAGTAAAGCATTTAAAACATTCAATGTCAAAAATATTTTATAGTGCAATTTTCTAACTGACTGCAAAGTACTTAGTGATGCTATAGAGTTAGACTGTATACTAATAAACAACACTAATATTGAAGTACACCACAGGTTGTACAGGCAGCAAGCTAAGGAGGTTTCAGCCAGTGACAATAACTAAGGCCTTGATCACAATGCAGAACAATGCATAATTATAAGCTAATTTACCTCAACAACATGAAGGCAGGCTTAGAGGCTATAAAGCAATATGGATTAGAGTTTAGCAGCAGTAGAAGTTGCCAAAGTAGCATTTAAAAATGTCAAGCTTTAGCAGACAACAATAGTCAGTAAACACTTTTATATCACAGGTAAATTATACAGAAATAAATGCTAGTATAACTAAGCCTGCATGCTAAACAATAGTAGAAAAATATAAAAGATGCCAAGAAATACATGTTTATCAGGGGTTCCTATTACATGATCGAAGTTTTGAAACTTAGAACACGACAATATCGAACATATCTGTTTGAAGTTTCAAAACTTCGAACATGGAAAAAGAAAATAAAACATGCAACAGTAAACTAACTGTTGCAAGCAGGGAGGACGGCCCCCTTACACCACCCACACCCCCCGCTCTTTAAATATACCACCTCCAAGATCGCACTACAGTGCAGTAAAGGGAAAATATTCCCTTTCCGCACTATAGTGCGGTCTCAAAGTTGGTATATTTAAAGAGTGGGGGGTGCAAGGGAGCTTGCCCCCTGCTTGCAACAGTTAGTTTACTGTTGCATGTTTAATTTTTTTTTCCGTGTTCGAACTTTTGCAAGTTTGACTATATGGTTTCGACCAGATAGGATTCGAACTTGTTGAAGTTCAATCACGTAATAGGAACCCATTTATCAGAGGGTCATTACGCATTAGAAAGGAAATGCTTGCACTATGAGGTGTTAACAACAGCAATGGATCCTAGAGTAGAAATATTAGCAACTACATACAAATCAGCTGATAAAATAAGTATATAACCAGTACAGAAAACATCAGAAATATCACAAAACACTTGTAAACTAAGCTAGCAAAGAAGGTATAATGTCCTAGACCAAAAGCAACATCATTAGGGCATTAATAATAGGTAAAAACACTAAAGCCTGTAAAGTCACAATGGTTCCTAGACTATAAAAGCAATCAGTAATACGTTTTCATGTATGAAGGAGAGAGTCCCCAACGTTAACAAAACAGCATAATAATGTCTTAGAAGTTGAAAACCAAATTACAGTGTACTGCACACTGTAGTCAGGGACGCTCAGCAAGAGGGACTGTATCAAAGATGGCACAGGTAACCACAGGCAACCTAAATAATATTGCTCCAAAAATATGGGGGGGGGGGGCTATCAGTACATTTGCTAGAGAAAGTTAGTACCAGTACTCAGCATGCACACAGTTCAAATAAATCTATCAGCAAATTAGAACACAATTTGGAAAGGCAGGATTGTAAAGGCCCTATTGGGTAAGTTGAATAAGCTTAACAGTAGTCGCTGAAGGTTTACATATAGTAAGTAATAATGTCCTTAATACAGAGTTAGATACTGAAAGGAGGTGTTAGTGGGAAGTGAGCAGAAGGGGGATTACAACTTATAGGACCAGGAATGGGATGTGGAAAAAGAATTGAAAAAAGAAATAAAACTAAAATAAGGACTACTATGTGATGGGGGACTTTGAGTTGCTGGCATCCCTGGTGGCATGCACTAAGTATGTACTAAAATATTGCAGGGGGTTATCAGTCCTCAAATAGAAAATGTACTTTGGTTAGTTTAATGTTTTGCAGGACACTTCTTAAATTAATCTTTTGCAGGTTGCTTCTTAGATAGAGATCGTTGGGACCCTGTTGCGGTCAAATAGCAAGCCTCAGCAGCTATGGGCGGGGGTGAAAGCAAGGAACCACCCACTGCTGGCCTGGGAAGTTTGGTTATTTTAATGTTTTGCAGGAAGCTCTTTGAATTAATCTTTTGCAGGATGCTTCTTAGATTGAGATTGTTGGGACCCTGTTGCGGCCGAATAGCAAGGCTCAGCAGCTGTGGGGGCGTGGGGGTGAAGGCAAGGAACCGCTGGCTGGTGGCTTGGGAAGTTTGGTTATTTTAATGTTTTGCAAGATTGTTCTTGAATTAATCTTTTGCAGGGTGCTTCTCAGATTGAGATCATTGGGACTCTGTCATGGCCGAATAGCAAGGTTCAGCAGCCTTAGAAAGTGAAGGAAAGGAACCGCTGGCTGGTGGCTTGGGAAGTTTGGTTATTTTAATATTTTGCAAGATGTTTCTTATATTAATCTTTTACAGGATGCTTCTAAGATTGAGATTGTTAGGACCCTGTCACAGCCGAATAGCAAGGCTCAGCAGTCGTGGGGGAGGTGGTGGTGAAGGCAAGGAACTGCTGGCTGTGGGCTTGGAAAGAGTGTACTGCACGCTGTAGTCAGGAACACTCAGTAAGAGGGACGGTTCTTATTTGAAATCTGTGGCTACTTTAGTAAGCAAATAGCTAGCAATGATTTCAACTTCAGATTACTATATTATGAGCTCCATGCTCTCACTGGGTAGTTATGGTAATAAACATAACAAGGTAGTGATGCTATTCACATCTGATTGGCTAAGACTTCTTTCAATCATAATGATAACCACCTCAGAAAATATGGATCAGGGAAGGCATTGCTTGTTAATATCCATAGATGTCAGTAAAAGTTTTGATGCATTGTCACATACAATTATCCTGAAGAAGTTTCAGCATTTAAAAGTTGACCTTTGTTTTATTTGTTGAATATTGTCTTAGCCCAAGGGTAGAAAGCAAAGAGTGGTGTGATACAAGAAGCCAAATCTACGTGGAAAAGAGTAACACCAGTAGTGCTACATAGATCCATATGGGGACAAGATCTATTTAAACTAGTATTTTCTGAGTTTCCAAAATAACCAGATTGGTCCAGTCATTTGTAACACCAAATACGAAATAAAATGAATTACTCATTTAATGAAAGAAACATCATGGGATACTGAAACTGGTTTAATGTAAACAACAGCAAGGTGTTGCTATATGGGGCAATATGTTGTATAAGGTGCATGCTTAATAACCTGAAATTAATTTCAATTGAAAGATTAAAATTTCAATTAAGAATTGAAACTGAATGCTCAATAACTTGAAATTTCTGAAAGTATTAAAGACATAGAAATGCTAGTATGCCAGGTCCTCTTTTTAAGAAACATGTTACAATCATTAAATCAAGAGATAGACAGGATTGATATTCACTGTTTTAGTAACCAGAGACCCAGCACTGTTATGTTCCCTTTATTAGTCTATGCTTACACTTATTAAGGGTACCAGAACTTTTCAATGATTTGGGATGCATGGCTAGATTTAAAAAGGCCCCAGTGGTCATTAACCTAGTATATACTTGTAAACCTATGCAAGATTGATGGTATACATTCATTTAGTCGTTGGGTAGTTTGTCGACTTACAGGATTTCAAAAGCAGTGCACCATGTTCTCATAATTTCAAATTTTCAATGGGTGAATTACCAGAAATCTGAATGCAGGATGTGATTCGGCAATTACACGTTCGACATCATAAATGCGACATCAACATACGTCGCACAGTGGTGAAAACGTGCATCCTGCCTTGAACGCACATGGACATTGGGATAAAGTGTTTTGGATGACTAGAGCCCTCTGATGTACTGTCTTGCAGGAAATTTAAACTGTGGAGGTATGTATCTGATGCATAGCAATGATACAGCTCTGACAAAAAAGTACAGTTAAGTAGGACACTAATGTGTGTATATATATATATATATATATATATATATATATATATATATATATTTATTTATATATATATATATATATATATATATATATATATATGTTCATAGATTAGTACTAGACTAACTGCCCTTGCGAGCCATTTTAAGTCTAGCCAATTATCCCTTGTGAGACTCAAACCCTGCACCTTGTGTTTGTAAGGCAAACACCTTAACCATTAGGTGTGTGTGTGTGTGTGTGTGTGTGTGTGTGTGTGTGTGTGTGTGCGTGTGTGTGTGTGTGTGTGCGTGTGTGCGTGTGTGTGTGTGTGTGTGTGTGTGTGTGTGTGTGTGTGTGTGTGTGTGTGTGTGCGTGTGTGTGTGTGTGTGTGTGTGTGTGTGTGTGTGTGTGTGTGTGTGCGTGCGTGCGTGCGTGTGTGTGTGTGTGTGTGTGTGTGTGTGTGTGTGTGTGTAAGTAAAGACACACTTTTCATTGAGGGATATCAATATTATTTGGAGAAATGTGTTGGCAATAAGTACTACTGGTGCTGTACCCATAAGAGTAGGGACAAGTGCAAAGGACGTTGCATTACGAAATATGGTGGAAAAGGACATGTATTGTGTAAAAGTAGTGCACACTTTCATGGACCTGACCCAGTACAGTCAGAAGTATGTCAGGTCCATGACTGGATCAGGAAAAGGGCACATACATCAGTTGATGATCCATGCAAGATAATATCTGAGGTACTAGCGAGTACCTCTACAGTAGTTGTGAATGAATTGCCTAACAGCAAAGTATTGCAGGAGAGCATAACCAGGATAAGGCATAGAAAAAAGGTTGCTATGTTCCAGGATCTGCAGCCCCTAAAGGACCTCAGTAGTGATATGTTACCTCTAAAAATGGCTGTTTTTTAATAGAACATAGCAGTGACACTGAGGAGGGAGTCCAAATTGTGATTGTCACAATGCTGGATCATTTAAAACTATCGTGTGCATCTGAGTTTCTCTTGGTGGACAGTACCTTCCCAGTAAGTACAAGGGAGTGCCAGCAGGTATATACCATCCATGGCCATTAGATTTGTCTATTTTGAAGAAGGTTGTTCCACTGGAGTACAGCATTTTGCCTTGTAAAAGTGAGGCGTGCTATAAACAGTTATGGGTGACGATGTTGGGTTTGTGTGTGAAACATGACCTAGAGCGGAAACCGCATATGGTGATGTCGGACTTTGAAAGGGGTGCTGTTAATGCTATTCAGGAGGCATTACAAGATACTGTCACTAAGGGTTGCTGGTTCCACTCTGCCAGATTATCTGCCGGCAGATACAGAGGCTGCACTTAGTTAAGGAATTCGGAACTAACGTTACATTTGCCTGTTTATGTAAACAAATACCCGCCCTTGCATTTGTTAACTCAGTGTACATAAGTGAAGCATTTGCAGACATTGAGAGGGATTTTCCTGATGTCAGCCAGCAAGTGTGTGTCTTCTTTAAGGAAAACTATCTCATAGGTCAGCCTAGGCGATACGGTATGAGAGGTTTAACTGCTGAAGGGCATCCACCCTTGTTTGAAGTAACATTCTGGAATCAGTATGACACTAGTGGTTTAGGATATCCATGCACACAGAATGCTGTGGAAGGGTGGCATAGGCGGTTAAGGAGCCTGATGGGTAAGCAACGGTTGTTCCTGTCAGATGTGTTGCATGCCATCCAGCTGGAACAGAACCATGTGGAAGCTCTCAAGCCTAGGTGTTTATCTGGGTTGCCTGGTACCCTAAGCGGTGTAGATTGGATATAAAGGAGCATGCATTTCAGAATCTGCTGGATAAATGGGATGAGATGACACCACGAGGATTCATCAGTCTATTGGCTCAGCATTGCTCCTTTTAAGACCCACAGTGTGCAGCTGTTATATTTCTAGATATGATATGTCATGTCACAGAGCATGGGTGTTCGGATGTACTGCTTGCTTACTGTACTTATTTTGGAAGATTTGGTCATTTCACAGTCACGGTTGCAGATATTTAAAAAAAAAAGGTGACATGATGATGGCATGCTAAATATTTGCAGGTGAAAGAACAGCTGTTTCACAGCTCTGTCCACACAGTACTTCACTAAATATTATCTCAGGAAGTGTGCTTGCATGTCTATCTATGTCTGGTATCGTGCTCACATGGTAATTTCAAATTGTCGAATTTGACATTTCAGATTTGTCCCATTCGACATTTCATTCATTCGTACTACAGTTTTTCTACATTCCTGTTTGGAAAATCTAACGTTTGGTACACATTTACTCGACTAAATGGATGTATACCAAGATTGAAAATATAACCCACCATTTTGTTAACTAATGATTGGTGATTTAGGTCAAAATTTACATACAGTGCACAGGGTACAGAATATTGAGGGGCAAGTTGTTTTTAGTATATTAATCACTTCAGAATGAAAGCTTGCAAAATGATTTAGGATTAATATTAGCTAAGCAAGATCCCAGCAAGCATCCGTGGTGGCCAATATGGAAAATGTATAGGAACAGGACAATCAAAAGGAATATTTTCACCTCACAAATTATACAGTTACCATAGAATAAACTACCTTCTTATGTTCATACATCAACAATACTGAACATTTTTAAAATAAGATTGGATGAGTATGTAGAAGAAATAAGTGTATGTATGATCTCATGTCTGGGAAAGCGCTGCTCCCCCCACCCCTACTGGTAAGAGTGGACCACAAAGTTGTGTCCTTTGAAATAAAAATTAACTTGGTAACCAGCAAACTGTGTAATAGTTAGGAACTAATCCCAAGTACAAAGCAAACTACATCCTGTTAACAATACTTTGTCAAAATTCAGTGCCCCTCCCAACCCCAGGTTCACAGCAACCTATGCAGAACTGTTCACAGAGATGCTGTTCAACCATGTAAATGGCTGAATATAGGTTGCTGTATGATTAGAAGTGAGCCCAAAACAAACTCCAAAGACAAACCTCAATGATGGAATTCTAACCTTACTAGGGTATATAAAAAAGAAAAAAAAAGTCATGGCTAAAGTCAGGAAGAGCAACTTCCATACTGATAAGAGCCCTCTATTTAAACTAAGATGACTAATTAAGTCCAACAAGGCAATTATGAGGTCAAGATAGTCTCACCAGCTAAAGACAACCACAAGACCTTCTACAGCTATGTCTCAAACCACAAGTGAGGCACAGACCAGTGTGCAGAACTGGTGGTTAATAGTGCTATCTTCGCTGAGCAGAGTGACATAACATTTTTTTTGGCTGACAAATTCAGCTCAAACTGAAATAATACCATCACTTTAATGAGCATTTATGGGTGGCTGCAGTGGTGCAGTGATTAGTGTTGTCATCTCACAGAAAAAGGTTCTCTGGTTCGATTTTTGGCTGAGGTGTCTTCTGTGCAGAGTGTGCATGTCCTCCCTGCGGTCATGTGGGTTTCCTCCGGGTGCTCCAGTTTCCTCTCACATTCCAAAGACATGCAGTAGGTGGATTGGACACTCTAAATTGTCCATATGTGAGAGTATGCGTACAAGTGTGTGGTACAAATGAACTACTGCAGCAGGGCTAGCCACCCACTGGTTTGGCTTCAGATGATTGTCACTGTTGAAGTGACACCCCAACCCCATGTGCAAAATAGGGAAAAGGAGGTTGAGGATGGATGAATGGATGGATTTAATGTGCATTTATGTCTGACAAATGCAAAAACAGAAAAAAAGGAAATAAGTTCTAAAAATCAGTATGTATTACTGATACTGATTATGACTGAGAGAGCAATTTAAGTAGCAACTCTCAAAACTTAAATTGCAGACATTTTTACTTATTAGTAGATTAATACCGCTGCGGTAGCGTTGTCGCCTCACAGTAAGACGTTGTCCCATTCGATTCTCAGCTAGAGCGTCTTCTGTGTGGAGACATGCATGAATGGGCGTACCTTCTTTGAAGGTTGTGCGTCAGGGCTGGCAACTCTGCACGTAAAAATCTACTGCCAATTATTAGCGGACTGGAGTTCCGCTGTGGCGACCCCTAACCGGGAAAAGCTGAAAGACACAACAACAAGTAGATTAATACCAGCTATATTAGTAGCACTGCAAAGACAGATTCAAATGAAAATTGCTGCGCAGTGTCAATATTCTTCAAGATACCAAAATATACTGAGCACTACTGTGGAGAAACAAAGCTTAAGCACTGACCGCAGAGTGCTCATGGTCTTACTGAGTAAACCATTTGCTAGGACATTTGGGTCTATGTCAATTCCCACAAAATGCTTATTCATGATGATGAAACTAGTTCATAATCTCAGTGAAAGACTGGACAGAGGGACGGTTAGCCGTACTTCCGTTTTTTTGCTATTGATATCAAAAGAGCTAGTAGCACTATCTGTTGCAGAATTCCAAAGCCCATTTAAACTGAATAATATCATCATGCCATAATATATTAAGCACCTATTTAATATCTTATTTAAGCAAATCTGGGACTTCACAACTCCAGAAGGAATATGTATCTAGTTGCCCCTAGACTGTATCAGACATCACCAAAAAAGAGAGATGATGAGCTCTGGAAAATATATCCAACAAAAATATGAAAATTTCCAGACATGATTGTTATTCTGGGAATTTATCATAAATGTAACTAAATGCTGCTAAAAATATAAGCTGCCAGTTTTTTCTCAAGTCTGCCTTACCCCTTTAATAGCCACGCATGCAGATTGATGCAAAAGCTTAGACATTTAAGTAATTTCCCCTTTTGCTAGCCTCCTTCCGTTCACAACACCTTTTTTCCCCTTTTTGCACATGGAGGTCTGGGTGTCACTTCACCAGTGACAATCATCTAGAGCCAAGTTTAATACTTCCAGGTGGCTGGCTCTGCAGTGGTAGTTCTTCCACACCACACATTTGCATGCACATTCATATCTATGGCCAATTTAGAGTGTCCAAGGCACCTACTACATGTTTCTGGAATGTGGCAGGAAACTGGAATACTCAGAGAAAACCCATACAAACACAGGGAGGACATGCAGACTTCGTACAGAAGGCACCCAAGCCAAGAATTGAACTGGGGAATCTCCTAGCCTATGGGAACCATTTAATCCAAGGATTCAACCAGTGCTATGTGGCACCCACCAGCTGAATATATTAAAAAGTCTATATAAAGAAAGGTTACACATACTGATTTCTCCTTTATAACCTCAAAACATAAACAGAACAAGCCTCACTAACACACAGCATTGACAAGACTAGAACTTACCGTGTGTCCTTTTTCCTGCCAGTCTCCTTCACAACAATACTCGACATTTCCCTAATCTTCATCTGCCAGTACTAGTCACTTTTTATAAAAACACAACACATCTGCATACAACTTCCTCCCACATCTTCCACTGTTTTAGAATGATTACTGAGTCCCAGGCTTAGAGTTGTAATCAGGAATTCCGAGAGGTGATCTTTGCCTGGAGTACAAGGCATCCCTGGATCCTGTTTTGATAAAACCTTTTGCACATCTACAAAACAAACAGCATCAGAACTACTAGATTAAAAGACCTAAATAGATAATGTTAGAGAGAGTTCATAGGTTCCTAGTATGAACCTATGAACCTCAAGAAAACTATTTATACTTCACGTATACATGCTACAATCGACATCCTTCTTATCCCCACTTAAAAAAAAAAAAAAAAAAAAAACAATTTCAGGAAGCATCTAACCTCTTAGATTTGCTACTTAAATAACAAAATAATAAGATCAGAGCATATACATGCTAACCCAGGACCTACAGAGCCTGTGACATATCACTATAAGAACAACCACACCTTCCAGGTAATCACACCTGTGACATATCCGTATAAAAAACAACCATACCTGCCAGATAATCACACCTGTGGCATATCCCTATAAGGACAAACACACCTCCCAGGTAATCACACATCATCAATTTCGATCTCCGTCTCCCAAAAAATAACGTTTTCAAGATAGCATGCAAAAATGCCTGGAGTACATGCGCAATGTTAGAAGCCTGGATCACCCTGGAAAATACACATATCTGAGCCAAACAGAAACATGGTTAAAGAATGATCATTGCCCCTCTCCCTACAGTTTCTCAAATTGCAACATACTTTACAACTCTAAGCCTGGGACTAGAACAGGCAGTAGAGTGATGTTATTACCTAAACAACATCCCCCATTTCAAATAATTTCTTCCACCACACCTACTCATAGTAATAATCAATCACCAAACTAGATAACAGCCAGCCTTATTATTCATAGGTTCATAGGCAGGTTCATAGGTAGGTATAGCACACTCTCTTTACAGTCTTATAGGTTCATAGTTGTATACTAGGCTAATGGTCACTAGAGCTCTGAAAAGCCTAGCTGTACAACCCAAATGTGACCCATAAATTTGATTTATATAGGGGGTGATTTGCTGACTATTTGTGTCCAGTAGAGACATAGGCACCAGACCAGGGGGGGCATTTCAGATTACCCATCCACTGGTCCAATTCACTGAAATACATATCTGTCTCTCTAACATTATCTATTTAGGTCTTTTAATCTAGTAGTTCTGATGCTGTTTGTTTTGTAGATGTGCAAAAGGTTTTATCAAAACAGGATCCAGGGATGCCTTGTACTCCAGGCAAAGATCACCTCTCAGAATTCCTTATGATACTGAGTAAAGAGACAGGGCTTTGAGGTGATCAGTGTAGGACATTGTGTTTACTTTCTGTATTCTTTTTGTAAAGAACCTTTGTGGACATTCCAATTGCTGCATGTATCTGGTCAGGTACATACTGAAGAGGGCGTTATGCTTTATGGTGGGTCTGATGAGGGCAGAGTACAGTGACCTCTCTGGACATCGATGCTATGCCCTTGCTTATAAGTTTAGCAATAATAGAAGGATTTTCTTACTACCTTGGACACATGTTAGTCATGGGCTAGGTTACTCTCTACATGAGTATCTGGATCCCTGACTAGTGATTCAACTTTTAAGGGTGTTTTTGGATGACATAGTTACCTGGGGTGGCAGACTTTCTAAAATGTACTATAATGTATTTCTTGATACTGAGTTTTAAGCCATAAATAGATAATCTCTGTTATATACACACTCCCATCCCTTTACCATCAGCTATGTCAAAAACATCCCGTTCTTTCTGAAATCTTGTCCAGTGGGTGTCCACAAAACTTGTTTATACTAGACGAGCCTAACTAACATTCTCCCACCTAATAAACACCCATGATACACAGGGACACAATTGGGTTGGATTGCATGGCTAGGTTTATAAAGCCCCACATGGCCATTAGCCCTAGTATATACCTCCGAACCTATAGATGACCTTCAAACTTAAATACATTCACATGAAACTATGAAACAATACTATGACTTTAACATGCTTTTATGTCTGAGAAATGCTAAATCAGAAAAAAGAAAAACTTCTAAAAAAACAACACATATTACTGAAACTGATTATGACTTAGAGAGCAATTTAATTAGCAACTCTCAAAACTTAAATTGCTCTCAGTTTTACTTATTTGTAGATTAATGCCAGATGTATTAGTAGCACTGCAAAGACCGATTCAAATGAAAATTACTGCATAGTGACAATATTCTGCAAGACACGAAAAATATACTGTGGAGGTACAAAGCATTCCCCATTTTAAACAATTTCTTCAACTACAGTTGCTCATAATAATAATCAATCACCAAATAGATTACAGCCAACCTTATTATAGATCAACACAATCTTTACAATCTCAATTATCTACAACCCCCTGTCCACCATCAACCACGTCAAAGACACCCTATTTGAAATCTTCCCCACTGGTGGCCTTCGTGACTTAATTCTACTAAATGATCTTAATTACAATTGCTGTGATTCTTCGCCTATACAGAAAAGTATATTACTGCATTAACTGAGTCTAGAGCAGTTAGTAGGGGAACCAAGTGGATAAAACAGTAAAACTGGTAATCATATAACACGAGACCTTATAATCACATCAATAGCTAATCGCTGTAGAGCTGTCGACATCCTGCCCAATGGACTAAGTGATCACTGTCCTGTAATATCCTGATGGTCATTTAAAACCATAAAACCACCTCACAGTTGATTATAACCCAGCCCTTTCCTGTTCAAAAAGATAGGATTCTTGAATAATATCTGAACAACATTGATTGATTTTCCTTATTTGCCATCCAAGATGCAGAAGAAGCATTATCCTTTTTCATAAACACCCTCAGTTTAATCCAAAACTCTCTATGCCAAACGAATTGCAGGAGACTAAGTAGTCAGAAATGTCTCTGGATTACAAATTAAATCAGGAATACAATTAAACAGAGATGAGGCCTGGAAACTCTAGAAACAAAACACCCACTAATGAACAACTTCATCAAGCTTATTTGACCCTCAGAAAACAATCCAGAATTGAAACCCCTCACAGATTGCCCATCTTCCACTACTTCTACAACAGAAACTAACACCACTAACAGACTTCTCTTCAGATGACTTCAAAAACTTTCTCATCTCCTCCATCCAGGCTGTTACTAATTCTTTTTCTCCATCTGCAAATCAAAATACACTAGAGAGCACCTTATCCCCAAGACGTTTTCCAACCTTCTGCTTCTCAGAGGTTTCTGTCAGAGAAACTAAGAAACTTTTAAGTAACCAAAAACTATCTTCTGGAAATCTCAGCACCCTGCATCCCACATTCAACATTACAGCAGCAGATAAAATTGCATAACCTCTCACTTTCATCTTTAATCTTTCACTTACATCAGGAAATATCCCTACTTTGCTAAAGCACTCTATCATAATTTCATTTCCAAAGATCCACCGAACTGAAACCCAAAAAGATTTCAAACCAATCTCTAACCTCTGCTCTCTAGCCAAAATCTTTGAAAAAAACTTATACAAGAAAATGAATAGCTATGGCCTTCTCTCAGATAAAAACATGTCTTTAGAAAATGCATTTAGTACTACTGCAGCCCTTAGACACCTTCCAATGCAATTTACTCAAATATCAAAAACGGGCTCTTTATAGCTGGTATCTTTGTTAATATGACCAAGGTCTTAGAAGTAGTAAACCACAAGCTGCTTATTAACAAACTGCTTAAATTTTACTTTGGCTGTAGGACAATTAAATGGTTTCAAAGTTACCTCAACAATCAAACCTTTCAAGTCTTCTTAAATAACCAGTTCTTATCCATGGGTTCACTCAATGCAGATGTCCCTCAGGGTTCTATTTTCAATCCACTGTTAATCTCCTTATTCCTTAATGATATCATCGAAGACCACCCAGCATTAAATATAACATTACAGGCTGATGACATTCTTCTTCTAGAATCACGTTACACTCCCTCTAACCTACAATGCTCCCTGAGGTACTCATGCTTTGATCTCTGCACCTGTTCAGAGAACAGTCACCCCCTCATTAACCCTAAAAAGGACAACGTAATGCTTTTCTTATCTACTAGCATGCTAGCCCAAGTTTCAGGATAGAAAATAACAGATGATCATAATAACATTATTCCTACCATGACTGAATACAAATATCTAGGGCTTATTCTTGACTCCTTACTGAACTTTAATATCCATAGAGATAATATTGATACAAAGTTCTAGTACAGCTAAAACTATCCCATAAAATAACTCACCTTCTCTCCCGTGAAGTCCATCTGGGTCTTTGTAAATATGTACTACTTCCTAAAGTTGAATATGGCTTACCAATTCTTGTCTTTCACTCAGACTATAATATCCGTAGGCTTCAAATAGCAGAAAACAAAATATGCAGATTTCCTCTTCTTGTTGACCCTTGAACCCATCATTGTAATCTACTAAAAAATTAAATTGACAACCTGTTACTGAGAGATCAAACTATCTCCAACTCTCCTCCATATTTAGGGTACTAACTGATGGATACTGCTCAACATTAAAGAGAATACCCCCCCTCGAACAATAGACTTATTTCCTGAGAAGTAGTCAGTCATATGGGATTGCTCCATCTAAGCCCCCATTTAAAACTGTTATAGGACAATAAGCCTTTTGTGCCAGGTTTGGCGCCGAGCTGGCAACTTGACACTGTAAAACTCCACTGCCACTCATGAGCGGACAAGGTGATCTGCTGTGGTGACTCATAACCGGGAAAAACCTAAAGAAGAAGAAGAAGATAGGAGAATAAATCTTTTCCAAAGTGGGCCCTGCTCTGTGGAACAAACTCACATCTGAAATAAAAAAACACCCCACATGCATTCAAACCTTTTCTACCTGAACATCTCCACAATGAAATGGCATGCAATTGCTTCAAGGATATTGGCAAAAGCACAGCATTGCAAAGACTAGACTAAATACTCAAATGTACATTTTTCTGTACTTAATTTCCTGTTTACAGTTGAAATATTGCAATTCTGATAGTTGATGTGTTACTACAATTGCGCCCCCACCTATGCTGACATAGTGTTATCAGTTTGGGAAAGTCAATATGTTTTCAACAGTGTATATAGTAAATATTGGACTTTCTATTCAAGATTCTTGGATGATATTTGTATTTTTTGGACAGGGCCAATGAATTTACTGGAAGAATGTATTAAGTATTTAAATTCCAGTACGGAATTTTTGAAATTTACATACCAAACTTCCAAGAATCAGGTGAATTATTTGGACATTACCTTGAAAGCTTAAGTGGGGGGTTTTCAATCAACTATTTTTAGAAAACCCACTTTTTCTAACAGTTATCTTAGATATACAAGCTCACATCCGAATTTTCAAAAAAGGGGGATAGTTAAGGGACAGTTTGTTCGAGCTTCAAGGATGACCTCTGATGATTCTGACTTTGCACATGAATGTTTGGTGCTTACAAAATTATTTCAGGAGAGGGAATACCCTTTAGAACTTATTGAAAAAATTTGTAGTGAAGTTAAAGTAGGGAGGGCTATCAAATATCGGCCTGTTTTGGGGATGGGTAGCCTGTCAACTCCCCCACTTTCCAGTGACGCCCAGGAATTGGATGGGGTTTACAATATGGTATTTGTCATGGATTACAGTGCTAATTCAGGCACTATTAGAAAAATAGTAGAGCAAGAGTGGGGCCATTTTAGTGATATTACCGACCTTACTAACCTGAAGGGGAAAACTATGAAGACTGTTTTCCGCAAAGGCAGGAATATAAAAAACATTTTAGAACATGAGATGGTGACTCAAGTTTCTTTTAACCAATGTAAAGGTACATACAAATGTGGAGCTTGTGGGCAATGTAAGTTTATAGCACATACCGACAAAGTGTATATTCCAGCGAGAAACAGATGGATTAATGCATCTAATTATTCCAACTGTAATAGTCAAAGATGAATTTATTTAAGTATGTGTCAGATTTGTCATGGGTTTTATGTGGGCAAGACAGAAAGACATTTAAAAAGGAGGATTTACGAACACATTTATGAAATAAAAAAGCAGAATTATAGTAATGCCCTATATCGACATACCCTGACATGCCCACAAGCTACATTTATCTTTTTTGTACTTGAAACACAAAGGAGAGATCATAGAGGGGGTCCATGGGAGACCCGGTTAGAATACCGCAAAACTTTTTGGCAGGTGTTGCTGGAAGCTAATAGACAGCCTGGTATGAATGATAATATATGTATTCTACCATTATTGAAACTAAAGGCTGCTAAACTATAATTTTACAATTTTATGATTCTATTATTATATGTTTATATATACATTTTTTAAAAAAACATTTTTTACAAAATCAAGTTTTTTAATAAAGGTTGGACAATTTTGATATGTAAGGATATGCAATTTTACGTAACAATTTAAGTTTATTTGTTATGACAATAGCCTATATTAATTTTTTTAGGTTTTTGCCTTTAAAAGGTAATTAAAGTAAATTAATTGATGGATGTGATTGGCTATGTAATACCCAAATGGAGTATTTAAATGTATTGTTTGTGGAATAACATTTTATCTGAAGAAGTTGGATATTTATTCTGACGAAAACGTTGTGTTTTTATTTTTGACGTTAATACAATAAATTTCCTTGTGGTTGCGGTCTCCCCGCTATCTGGTTTTGTTTTTTTGTTACCACAATTGTGTCTTTTTATTGTTTTTTTTTTACTTTCTGTTCCCAGTTTAACTAGTATCTTACTTGCAATGTATGCTTAATTCTTGGTACTGTTTATAATGCTCATTGTTGAACAAACATCTATATACTTGTGTAATTTTCTCTGTTCTAGTTTTGTCAATATGTAATACTGACTTTGTGTTGTGTCATGGCTGAAGAGGGTCTTTGGACCAGCTCACTTACTTGGTTAACAAACAACAAATAAAAAAGTGAAATGCTTCCTCATAAAGTATGTCCATGAAGAAGGTCCCCTATAAGTTGATTACTGTAACTGTATCCTGTTTCTTGCTTTTAGTGGAGTCATGGTACTAACATTAAATAATTACCAGCGATATGGTGGAGATCAACCATTAATCGTGGATTACAGGTACAGTTCAAAGTATATCCTTAAACATTGTTCATTTTTGCCCATGTTTATGTAATGTTAATTGACCCAAGGAACTGAGTAATAGTGTAATAGTAACAGTATAATAGTTCCTGAACTCATGGGAGTATAATATCATTAGTTCTTTGTGCTAAAGGGTTACCTTTTGGCTGAGGTAGTGACGTACAATATCATAGTATCATACTTGAATACTATGCTACCCACCCAAGGGGACTCTAAAATTTGATAGGTATTGGTTCCCAAGAGTTTTGTGGGTATATATATATATATATATATATAAATATATATATATATATATATATATATATATATATATATATATATATGTGTGTGTGTGTGTGTGTGTGTGTATATATATATATATATATATATGTGTGTGTGTGTGTGTGTGTGTGTGTGTATATATATATACACACACACACACACACACACACACACACACACACACACACACACTTGTATATGAGTGCCCAAGCATTTATAAGCTTCCAATAATCTCTAATAGAAATATAGGTGCCAGACCAGGGGTATACTTATGGTTCCCCAACCACATATCTGAGTTTTGCTTGAATAAGTGCATGAATGAACTCTGCTTCACATGTATGGGAAGCCTATTCTACAGAATAGGGAACTTCTGAGACACACACAGGTCCATCCAGTTTTCCCATTTATGTTCAGGCAAGATTTAGGTCGTGTATTAGGTATTCCTGATGCTATATGTTTTACAGATGTACAACAGATCCATTAGGGCTGGATCAGAGGATGCTTTGTAAGACAGGCATAGGTTGCCTCTCAGTATCCTATAGAAGTCTGAATATAAGGACAAGGCTTTGAGGCAGTCAACACAGAACTTATTTTCCACACCATGTATTTACTTTGTGAGGAATCTCTAGGGTGGCTGTCTTATTGAAAGGCAACTATGATGTACTTTTTGGCATAGTGTTTTAGACCATGACTCTACAACCATGTATTAGTGGGTGTGAGGTCTTCTTGGAGGAAATTTGTGCCTTGGAGGATTCAATGACTACACCCACTTTGCAGTCATCTGCCAACTTGGTCAGCAAAAGGCCCTTGAAATTAGCTTTGACCTCAGAGAATAGATGCCAAACACCATCAGCCCCAGCATTGAGCTTTGAGGCACCCCACTAGTAACTGTCCTTTTTGAAGGACAAATAGTCTATTTTAGCTTATGGTGCATTCACGAAAACAAGGCAGGGGTTAGCCAGAAGTACATGGGGTGATTCAAAATCTCTGGTCACATTAACTATATAAAATATGTAACATGTACTATTTGGTGTTACTTTAAGATCAGGTTATTAACATAGTATTTTTTTCTTATTCAAGAATGTATCAAACATTACTTGCCAGAGAGTACTGCCATGGTCCGGTATATCCCAAACAGCCATCATGCATCTATAGAAATACATTAGACTGATTTCCTAAACAGCATATGAGAGAAGATATAAGTAATCAAGCACAGAACCACCAAAAGAAACAAAAACATAATGAAATAGTATAAAAAATTACACACACACACACACACACACACACACACACACACACACACACACACACACACACACACACACACACACACAGATATATATACACATATATAAATATATATCTATGGATCTACTTTTATTTATCAAAATTACACATTACCGAAGGTGAAATCTCCAAGGTGACAACACCGAATATCTACTACAACAAAGCTTTAAAATGCCAAAACTTAGTACAATGAAAAAGCAACTGCGGATGTGATGCAGCAATCGGAACTTCTGAACAGAGATCGAGAACAGTGAAGATCATGAAACTTACCCTTTTCCCCACTGTAGTTCAATCTCAGAGTTGGTATATATAATTTGCATGGGATGTGGGGTGCAGGGGGGCTTACCTTCCTGCAAGAATGTAAAAATATTTAAGTTTTTCAGTTGAAATGTTGTTTAATCTATGTAGCTGCTTTTTTGTTGCAGTAAGTTTCGACATTCTAAGATGCTGTTGTAGTGGATATTCGGCGTTGTTGTCTTGGATATTTCACTTTCAATGGTTTTACTATCACTATCTTATTGTATTTACTTTATTTATTTTATTTGCATTTGTTTACCGGTAAATTCCGACTGGAAGCAGGCCCTTTTTCAGCGGATGCCCGGGGAGAAAAGCTCCACATCATGTACATGATAAATAGAGATACAAAGTTGCAGCAGTAGTAAACAACATTACAGGTTGTTGGCTTTAATACAATAACAAGATATTGATTATCAACATTATATACAGTAAATGTTGTAAGTTAAGATAGTTTCTTGTCATTTATAATATTGGTAACAAAGTTGTCAGACAAGATGTTAAAGTATGTAAAGACAACTAGCTATTTCTGACTGTGGTTAGTAGTGGCGGTAGAATAGTGGGTTTACGAGTCTAGGTGGGGGGGCAAGGGTGGGGGTGTTAGTCTGGATTAGAACAAGAACAAAGTCAATGCAAATATAAGTGGAATTTGAGCGAAGTCTTGAAAAGGCTGCTGGAAGGTAGAATAGTTATAGAGGGTGGAGAATTGTTCCTAAGTTTAGATATGGTACATGAAAATATGGCTTCTCCTGCTGAGTTTTTGGGTTTGATAACAGTGAGTTGATTTTTGTTGCTTGATCTTAGGGGCTAGTGGAGTGATAGGGTTGGAGAAGGGTTTGAAGGGAAGGGATGTTAAGGGGTGGTTAATAAGTTTATGAGCAAGGGAGAGTTGATTAAAGTGAAGGAGTTGTGGGAGTTCTAGCCAGTTTAGTTCTTTAAGAGAGTGGTAGGAGGTTCCAGTGGAAAATTTAGCAATTTTCTTGTAACAAGCATCCAACTTGTGTAGATCTGTCTGTTTAAGGTTGGTAATTATGGGGGATTCATAGAGTAGGGTGTAGATTAGCTGTGAATTGGCTATGGAGATTTTAGCCGCCTTGGTTAGGAATTGGCAGATTCGATATAATGCACCAAGTTTCTTGTGAACTTTTTTATTGTGAGAGATATGTGGGTGTCAAATCTAAGTTTGTTGTCTATTTCCACACCAAGTAATTTTGTGTGTTCTGATGGAGAGATGATGATATTGTCTTTGTCAAGAATGTTGAAATGGGGGGTGTTTTGGGTGGCTTTGGAAGGTTGGAACAGGAGAAGTTTTGTCTTACTTGGGTTGAGTAGGAGCTGAGCATTGGATAGCCAGCTTTCTACTGAAGAGAATGATTCCTGTGTGATTTGGTGTAGTTCTGGTAGAGTGGGGGCAGAGCAGATGAGAGAAGAGTCATCTGCGTACTGTATACAAGATGCTTGTGTGGTGCAGTATGTAGGTTGTTAGTGAAAAGTGAGAATAGCAGAGGGCCAAGGATAGACCCTTGGGGAACTCCAAGAGTGACTGGGAGGTGAGGTGATATGTTATCTTCCCAGATTACTGATTGCTGGTGTCCATGTAGATAGCTGTGGAACCAGTTGCAGGCTGATTGTGAGAATGAGAGGTTGGGGAGAGTAAAGAGTAATAGCTCATGAGATACCATGTCAAAGGTCTTTGAGAGATATAGAAATACAGCAGTAGAGAAGAGGCCATTGTTCTTTCTTTGATGCCCATGGTCTTGAAACCCATAATCCTGAAACCATAACGATGAATAAACAAAATGTTGAGGATCACAAACTCAAACTCCTGGACTTGCCCCTCACAGGACCCATGTTAGCACTCATTCTTGGGTTCAAACTGGTAGAGAGAATCAGTATTCTAAACTTTTTAGACATTGTGGCCTGTAGAGTTTTTGTTTTTTAGTATCATGGTCTCAGGACTATAAGTTTTAAGACTGTGGGCTTCAAGGCTGTGATATTAAACTCTAAGAGGGTGAGAGAATGAGAGAGAGTCATGCTGTATATTACATTCCAGAATACCAGAAACTTGGAATGCCAGACACCAGCTTTACTGTATACACATACATTTTACTTTCACACAGTCTTATATAGCAGAACAGCATATGCATTTTGTTAGATTCACATTGAATGCAATAATGGCAACTAGATTCAATACTGCCCCATGCATTGCAGGTAAAAGCCCTTACAGTTTTACATAGGCACAACCAGTCAATCACTGATCATACAGATCATCATAGTGATCTGATATCAACCCACATCCTCCTTCTCTTAGGAAAGGGAATGACATTTTCTTCTGAGGTATCACACAGTACATATTTGTACATTGCAAAATTTACATGCACATTTTTTATTAATTGTAAAATATTTCCATTTTGAAAACAAGTAGTTTGATATTACTGAAAAGTAATTTATATTTTGCACTGGGATAGAAAATATAAAGGTTTTAAAATCCCAAGCACACTTTCCCATTGGTTGTTGTTTTTACTTCTTGTATTTGTAATAATATGTTTACTGATTGTAATATAATCAAAAATACAAAAAAAATATACAAATGAATTATATTGGGATCAAAATTTTAAACAATAATGAAAAAAGAGAACATTGAAGGTGTTACAACCAAAATGTTCATATAAAATTAACAACACACTAAACAAATCACATGATGAATAAACAAAATGTTGAGGATCACAAACTCAAACTCCTGGACTTGCCCCTCACAAGACCCATGCTAGCGCTCATTCTTGTGTTCAAAGTGGTAGGGGAGAACCACATAATGAAAATAAAGGTGTATAAAAAGAACTCTTAGATTTGACCAAATTGTCAGGGTTTTTAGGTCAAGGTTGAGAAGCTTACTGACATATTTTAACTTGATTAATTAATTTTCCATATCATGAACTAATCTTAAAATGTATAAAAAAACACAAAAGAGTCAGCAATAATCCACAGAACAAATGCTCGATCAAATAAATAAAATATAATGCATCCAACGAATAACTGATAGAGCGACCAAGGCAGCATAAAAATTCTTTCTTTAAAACATTTATTATAGCACACTGGAGGTAAGTGCTTTTGCATACAAATGCTTCTTCAGACCTATAAAAACAGCAAATAAACACACCCATATATACACACAATAATAATTTTAAAACACCCAATAGCAAAACTCACTTAATTAAGTCCAATATTACTTAAAAACACAATACATCCTAGGTTGGTCGCTCTATCAGTTATTTGTTGGATGCGTTATAATCTTAAAATGTACAAAAATTATAGAAAAGATGGAAAATACATTGCCACCGTTTCTTTATGATCACTTGTTTTGCAATGGTTAAGTTGGACCAAAATGAAGAATATTGACTTTTGTTTTTTTGCAGAAAGGAACTGAATTATTAAATAAAACTATGTTTTAGACCAAACAAAATTGTCAGTCCAAATAATTTGACTAAAGCATTCAGTGTTACTCCAGTAATCTTTGAGCAATGAATTCTGAAATATAATATATTTCTAATCAGCCTTCTCATTCATACTACATCTCCTGCAATTAGCATTATTGGCTTTAGTGATTTTATTCAGTTGATTGTGTGATTTTGTATTCCTTTACGAGTATAAATTTTCCAAAAGAGGGAACTGGTCAGAATAGGCACAGACAGAAGAGTCAAGTAACTGTCAAGATTTGTGAGGTTATATAACTCTTCTTCTTTTGGCTTTTTCCTGGTTAGGGGTCGCAATAGTGGATCACCTGTCTGCTCATGATTGGCAGTGGAGTTTTACAGTGTCGATTTGCCAGCCTGGCGCCCAACCTTCCACAGAAGGCACACACATGCACACACTCACACCTAGGGTCAGTTTAGAGTGTCCAATCCACCTACAGACTGTCTTTGGGATGTGGAAAGAAACCAGAGCACCCGGAGGCAACCCACATGACCACAGGGAGGACATGCAGACTCCGCACAGAAGGCATCCCTGCCAAGGATCGAACCGGAGAACCTCTTGCTGTGAGGCAGCAACGCTAACCGCTGCACCACCGCAGCCGCCCTGTGAGGTTTTATAACTCTTCTTGGAAAATTCCCTACAGTAATCCCTGAAATTCTATGATTTTGTCTAATAGCCTCCACTAATCTCTCCATTGCTAAAGCAAGCTGTATTGGGGGAAAATGGTCATCCCTATTTAGGGATATATTGAATTTGGATAAATTAAGACAAAACAGCCCAACCTGACATAGCCTATTTTGCCAGAATAGATACTTTTTTAAATAAATTAATAAGCCCCACAGAAAATGTTAACCCTTTCAGAATTCTAAACAGATACCCTCAACTCATGGAATCAAATACTTTTCGTATACTACATATATTAAATGCAACTTCTATTTTTTTGTGATTAGCATATTCCAAGACCTTATTAATTAGTTTCAAAAGACCTGTACTCAGTCTTTCCAAAAAGTGGAAATATCTTGTAATCATCTTTCAAAAAATAAACTAGCCTTTAATTAGAGCAAGCTGTAGGATCTTTTTTATATTTTATATTGATAATATTAGCAATATTTCCATGAAGGAGGAGGAATAATACTAGACTGCTGAACTTCCAAAAAGGCTTTGTGTAAATATGAAATAAATTGGGAAAACAATTTCTGTGATAATGTCACCCATTACAAGAGCTTTATTAAACACAATGACAAAAAAGTACTTTATATCTGAACTAAAAAAAAAAAAAGTAAAAAAATTCAACAGAGCAATAGTCGTCAAAAAATAAAACAGGGCATCAATAACAAAAAATTAAAATTGTAAAAGATTTTGTCAAATCAGTATCATATTAAATTACTTGTTTAATCCATAGTGATGATCAATATTCATTCCCGCACCAAGAACAGACTAGTTTTAAAATAAAACAGAAAGACTGATGCTCAAAAACAGATGCTAAGCCCAAACAAAGTAATCTAATACTGGTAAATAGAATAAAAATAAAATAATTAGTGCTAAGTGACTAAGGGCATTTAATAACTGATTTAGATGTTTTGAAATTAATTTGTCTTACCATTTTCTCAGCAGAGTGTAATGAGATTAACAGCACGAGGACTACGAGTCCCATGTTTAGCAGAAGTAATAAGAGCCAACAAATGGAAGCCACGGTGGTGCAGCGGTAGCGTTGTTGCCTCACAGCAAGAGGTTCTCCTGTTCGATTCTCGGCTGGAGCGCCTTCTGTGTGGAGTCTGCATGTCCTCCCCATGGTCGAGTGGTGTTCAAAAGAATGCATGAATGGGCGTGCCTTCGTTGAAGTTTGGGCGTCGAGCTGGCACCTCGGCACCGTAAAAGTCTACTGCCAATCATTAGCGGACCAGAGTTCCGCTGTGGTGACACCTACCTGGGAAAAGCTGAAAGAACAACTGCAATAAGAGCCAACAAAGCACTCCAACAATACTGTAACATTAAATAAATTGCTTCAAAAGTGAAAATACAGAGAAGAGAATATTGAGTCCATGTCAAGCTGAAGTTATTGTAGTTTTTTTTTTTTTTTTTAGCTGAAGAGGAAGTATTATCTTAGGCTTCTTGATTTATATATCTAACCACCCATTCTTACTAGAATATCTTTTCAGAGTGGAGTAAGAACAGTCCATAACTCCATCTTTAGGAGTACTATTGTTATTTTTGACAAAGTATATAGCTTCTTTAGGTGAGCTGAAAATTCTTGGAGAGTTTTAGTATTGCTGTGTATAAAATGTATGCTTTAACATTATTCTGTTTCATAGTTTAATCCATGGCCAGAACTCTCTTTTTTACCAGAGTAGGGATGACAAAGTTATCTAATGTTTATTTATTTATTTTAGTTATTTATTTTACATTTGATTACCTGGAAAGTCCAACCGGACACAAGTCCTTTTTCAGCAGAGGCTTGGGGAGAAAAGCTCCACAACAACATGAGATTATACAAATATGATCATAAAAATTACATTAGGAACTTTCACAGTTGCATCATGTGTTAGAGAAAAAAAAAGTTAACATATTAATTCTTAATATCTAGGCAAAGGAAGACAGTGAAGAATGAACAGACTGGTGTAAAGAACGGGTCTATATTAGAACAACAAATTTTCACAACTTCAAATGTTCTAATATTGACCCCTATTCAGCGAATGCTGAAAATAGCGAAAAGACAGAAAACCAATTTTTTTCCCAAGGAAAGAATTCGGTTGTCCGTTTCTGTCGCTTCGCTATTTTCAGCGTTGTGGTGGAAAGTTACGGGTCAGGTTCAGGTAAGTGTGCGATTGGGCACAGGTTAGGTGAGTTAGGGTTAGGGCGTGGGTTAAGTATGTGTGCGACTGTGTGGACATGAGGGTTAGGGCAGGTTAGGTGAGTTAGGGTTACGGCGGGTCAGGTAAGTGTGCGATTGTATGGACATGAGGGTTAGGGTGGGTTAGGTGAGTTAGGGTTAGGGCATGGGTCAGGTAAGTGTGCGATTGTGTGGACATGAGGGTTAGGGCGGGGTAGGTGAGTTAGGGTTAGGGCACGGGTGAGGTGAGTGTGCGATAGTGACAGACCTTAGGGTTAGGGTTTGGGTTAAGGTAAAAGGGTTAAGGTGGGGTAGGTAAGTTAGGGTTAGGGCGCAGGTGAGGTGAGTGTGTGATAGTGACGAACCTTAGGGTTAGGGTTTAGGTTAAGGTAAGTTGATAGTTAGTGGTGTTTGTACAGTTTAGTGTAGGGTTAGATGTAAGATTTTAGGTGTATGTGTGTGGATTGCTGTTTGTTTGGTGTGCTTGTGTTGTGTGTATGTGTTTCAGAACAGCAATTTTTTTCCCTAGGAAAATAATTTGCTATTCTGTATGTTTGATGTTCTCAGCTTTCGCTGAATAGGGGTCGATATTAGAACATTCGAAGTTGTGACACTTCGATGTTCTAATATAGACCTGTAAAGAACCATTCCTATTATTTAGATGATAGAAGACTGGCTCCTGGCTATTGTTAATTGACTCATCTTAATAGGAGACCTCAACCAAACAGTCTTTAGTACAAGCTCTTCATCCAGGTAAGACATAAAATTGACGACTATAGTCCTAGGGGATAAAGATAATCAATCAATATGTTTTTTTTCCCCAATAGCTTTATGAGTTCTTTCAATGCCAAATGGCATTCCTTCTTGAAGATTTAAGATATGGGGGATACAACTAGTTAAAAAGGTAATCATACCACAACCTTCACTTTTTTCGAAACAGAAAATACTTGCAGATTATTTCATTTCTCTAGATCTTCTAACTTATCAAATTACATACTATTCTGTTTCAAAAGGAATTCAGTATGTGTGTCACCCTCATACAATCTGCCATCTATATTACAAAGTGAAGTTTTCATGTCTTTTATTTGTAAGGAGTGTTTTTCAATCATGTTTTAAGAAGCTCAGTTTGCTTAGTACAATTGTTTTGAATTTGTTCTATTTTGTTGTGAAATTCATCAATCTGGAGGAAAACATTCATGAATAGAAGATAGGACTTGTTGCATATCTCTTTTGGCAGCCATTCTGAATGTGAATTCTTGGAGAAACTCATCAGCTGAAGGGATAGAATTTCATAGGTCTTAAATGAGGTTACTCTTAAAAATGTATTTTCAAAACGTCATGATGTAAATCCTCAAAAAAATTAGAGATGTTTTTGTAGTGATCCCTACTATTTAAGGAAACTTTTGGTCAATTTAATCTCCTTTCTATGGAACCTCGTAATAGAGCTGTCACTCAGTAGCCATCTTTCTCAGAACTCTGTTTTACTTCTAGTCTGTTATGGAACCATTACATGCCTCAGTACCTCAGTAGAAACCTTCTGTCACACCATTTTAAGGGAACTCTAATCGGTTATCAACATGCACAGATTGTCATTTGTGACAAGTCACATTGGTTAACATATCTCTGTGGGGTAGAAAACTAGTCCAGTCATTTGAATCGGAAGACACAGTCTCTCACGTTTGGATTTTCCTGCTCATGGCATTTGCTCATCTGGTTGTAATGACTACTCAGTTTAGACATTTCAGGAATGGTCTGGATTTGTATTCAGTTTCTCCTTAGTGCACTTCCATCTTAATTCCATTTTACATGCAATCTCAGTTCTGTGGATTTGGAAATAAGTCCTCTTGTCTCCCATCTCCTTTTCCCATCTAACTTGATATGGACAGTGTAATTTGGTTTCAAGACAGGCAAAGAATGAATTGAATTGCTTCTGTCTTAGAAATATTGGTGAGCAGATTTGGCTTTCTACTTATTTTGTTCACCATGCTCATATGGTATAGTCTTGTCCAACAACTTACTGTTGAGTTTTGTGATGGTGGTTTGAATTTGCCTGTCCAACATTAGTTGTGTTGGACCCACTACAGTTGGACTATGTGATATTGCTCTGCAGTACATTTCAGCTAAGCTCTGGCTATGAATTTTCTTAGCCGATTGTGCAGCACTCTCAGCAGCACCATCTGCTAATGAATCAGTGTATATATGCTCATTCTATCTGTTTTCCATACACTTATACTCTTTCAAATGAAATAGCAGCAGGTGCATCTTGTCAAGTTCACAATTAACTCAACAATGGCTACCCACTTCAATAACACCCAATGCATAATGGATAAAACTGATTTGAGCTTTAGGCAGACATGACCAGTCCACCCTGATTGTACAGATCTTCATGGCGGCTTGATACCACCACAATATATACAAGAGAAGGGGAAAGTAAGCAAATCCTGAACTACCAAAGACAAAAATTAAAAGAATAAAAAAATAATTGCTGCCACTTTAGCAGTAACACCTAGTGGTGAAAACAGCCAAGTTCAAACAGTTACACTTACGCTGTGTAAACAAAGAAGTGAAGGCTAAAGCAGTCACTTAACTCATGAATACCTGTTGGCAATCAGTTAATAGTCTTACGTTTCCCAACTGCTAGCAGGCTGGACTGCAACTGCTTATACCTCACAATCAAAGAAAATTTAAACGTGAGAAAAATCCTTTCAACTGAACATATAAAGCTGCCTTTTGTACTACATGTTCATTTAAAATAATTTTCTCACATTTAAATTGCTTAAATGAAGCAGTGAATATCACAAAGGCGATACCACAATAAAGTTGCACTGTATGGCTGTGACTAAAGCAATGTGTGAGGCCTGCCTTTCCAGCAATGTAGGCTTGAATGGTAGAAGGCAGACCTCACAGATAGTGCTGCAGGCATGAAGCAGTAAACAGTGTGCTCAATGCTGTAGGAGGGAAGGGGAAAATAATTGATCCCTGAACCACCAAATTAAAAAAAATAAGAAACTAAATCAAAGAATTTAAAAATGAACTACTGTCACTTCAGCAATGACACTAGCTGTGAACAAAGCGGAGGTCAAACAGCTACTCCTGGAATGTGTCAAAGTATCTGAACACCTAATCAGTTGCATTGTACATGCCACCTTTATCTTGGTTCTCTTCATGCTAAGTCTTAGTGCCAAAAGAATGAAACGGTTCCCACAATATTTATTCACCAGCCCACAAGTATTAACTATAGAAACTGCAGATACTTGCATTCAGAATTACTGCCAGTCACCAAACAGAAGGGCATTTAAGTACATGCCGTAGGACAACAGCATTCCGACTAATAACAGCTACGCATCCATGCTGCACAAAAGTAGATCTTACACATGGCATGCTATAAGAGGAGAACAACCAGCATGAATCAGAAATGTTATACGTGTTAATTCTACTCCTGGGAAATGGAAAAAATGAAAGAGTTTCCGTTTTATTACTCTCATTACTAATTTGATCAATTAAAAAGCATAAGAAATGCAATCAATAGTATAGTCGTTCATAACTGATGCAGATATTCAGCTTACAGGAAGTTTGACAGAATCCTATGTCCAACCACACTAAAGTAGAAAAGTTAGTATTTCTGGGTAAGACAGCTGATTTCAGTTAGAATTGCTTAATAAATAGTCACAGCATGAGTTTTTGGTTAAATAACAGTATTACCATAGCTGAAAATGCCACAGAAAAACAATGATGTAAAAATTTCCAGCCTAGTGAAGGCATGTGGTAGGAGAAAACAGAGGATATACCTAGCCAGGCAAAACATTATTCAGATCTGTTTAGCACTGATACATGCTGGCTGTGATTAGTGCAGCAATACGGAAGCCCTGGTTAGTGATTCAGTTATGGATATATACATTTCTGTTAGGTTATCTTGATTCTGTCTTGAATGCTAACACTGCTTGATTTCATCTTCTCTTTTGTAAAATAGACAGTTTATAATACAGACATTGCTACATCTGTCTATAGTTTGTGTACTTGATTTCTGATGCCAAACAATTAGAAGAAGTAGGTTCTAGCCCCACACTAGGGAGCTGGATTCATATGCCAGTGATAACAACACAGTGAGGCATGAAGGGAAAGCTACATTCCAGAAGTACCATCACTCAGATGAAATATACATGGAATTCCATTTTTTCTTATCCACTGGTCATTTAAGTAGATGTTATTGCCCCATAGCTCTTCACTGATGACTAGTAGGAATATTTTCTTTGGCGCTCTTAACAAATATTCTCATTTACTTAAGTATTATACTAGTTTGTGTCTAAAAAGTTTCACACTAGAATCAGCTCCATGGTGTAGAGGGATAAAGTCCTTACTATGCTGCAGGTGACCAAAGGTCAAGTAGTAGCTTGGCTGCCTCTAGGAGCTAGCTGAAGAGGAGAGTGAGAAACCATTGTTGGCTGAACCATCCTGTGGAGGAGGGACTTGGATCTGGCTTGCTCCAGGAGTGACAACTAGCAGGAGCAGTATGTGCTACCCAGTGGAGTTTGAGCCATCCACTGTCATGATGTTTAGCACCAGTAAAGGTGAGATGAATTCAGTGTACAAAGGCATGCTTCCCCAGCATGAGTGAGCTCAGAGGAACCACCAAGGGGAAAGGAGTGGTCTCAGTGGGGAAAGAATATGCTATCTCCCAGGATAATCAAGCTGACCTACTCCCTACCACCTGACTCTCTCTAGATAACGGAAAGGCTAATCAGGATTCCTGGGTGATTATAAATGGGCTGTAGAGCTCTCACGTAGCCTGGAAATGCCTGGCCCTGTATCCCTGGAATAGAAGGGCTGATCAGCATTCCTGTGTGATTATAAATGTGCTGTAGAGCTCTCACGTAGCCTGGGAATGCCTGACCCTGTATCCCTGGAATGGAAGGGCTGATTAGGATTCCTGGGTGGACATAAATGGGTTGTAGGCCTCTCATATAGCCTGGGAATGCCTGGCTCTGAATCCCTGGAATGGAAGGGATGATCAGGATTCCTGGGTGGATATAAATGGGTTGTAGGACTCTCATGTAGCCTGGGAATGCCTGGCCCTGAATCCCTGGAATAGAAGGTCTGATCAGGATTCCTGGGTGGATATAAATGGGTTGTAGGACTCTCATGTAGCCTGGGAATGCCTGGCCCTGTATCCCTGGAATGGAAGGGATGATCAGGATTCCTGGGTGGACATAAATGGGTTGTAGGGCTCTCATGTAGCCTGGTCCTGCATCCCTGGAATGGAAGAGATGATGAGGATTCCTGGGTGGATATAAATGGGCTGTAGGCCTCTCACATAGCCTGGGAATGCCTGGCCCTGAATCCTTGGAATGGAAGGGCTGCTCAGGATTCCTGGGCAGATATAAATGGGCTGTAGGGCTCTCATATAACATGGGAATGCCTGATCATGTATCCCTAGAATGAATGGTCAGATTTGGTGTCAGTAATATAGCTATCAAGCACAGTTATAGGAGGGTGCGAAAAAGGTTCACACTGAATCTACACAGTGATATATAAATATTAAAAGCATATAAGAAAAAAGGGAACAATCTGAAGACTGGAGGGTGACAGTTACAGATGCGAGTCTCTTTTGTTTTATTATTTCCATGAAGTACGATTTTTGAGTGTCATAGGTTTTAAAGCAATAAAGTCCTTGGCAATGCACTGAACAAGATTAAGCACATCTGGATGCTGAAAAATGTCCAGACTGTTGGCTAACTCATCTGAAATGAGCAGACCAGATGAGACAGGAAGTCCTTATCTGTCACTGTTTCCATGAAAAGAACAGTCTTGGAGAAAGAAGGTTTAGAAGGGATAGTCCCAGTCAGACCTCTCAACTGTCCAGATTTTTTGCATCATATTTTTGGTCTGTTCCCATAAAATTTGTGGGTTTCTAGATTTTTGTAGCAAATCAGTGAGGATTGACCACTAAATAATGGTAGACATTTGAGTTTCAGACTTCACATCCTTCAGAAAATGTGTGGTAACACAAGACATTTTATTCTAGCAACTTTCAAGTTTGTAAGAGCAATATTTCAAATTTGTCTTTAAGGACTTTGTCCCCCATTATTTTTGGCTTTGTTCAGATATTTTGTACTAACAGGTTGAGAGGTGTTGTCCCAGGTTCCAGTCTAATACTGGGAATCAGGGCAACATATATCATTTCCCCTTTCCTTTAAATTCATGCAATGAAACACACCACAAGAAGTGGTAAGAACACCATTGTCATTTTTTTTCAGTATATCTCATTTGGGAGTTCCCCAAAGGGCATTGTCACAAAAGTCTAAAGCACCTCTACTGACCTACCTCAATAAAGAAGATCAGTGGCTTTAGTCCAAGGTCCTCAAAGGCTGATAAGCTCCTCATTTTATCATGGACAGCAAGCCCAATTACCCCACAAAAGAACCTAATTTCTGCATCTGAATCCATGATCTCATCCTTTCAGTCACTACTTAGAAATAATGACCCTAATTTCTGCAGCTGAATCCATGATCGCATCCTTTCAGTCACTACTTACAGATAATGACCCAGGTAAGAAACTGGACATAGACTGACAGATAAATTAAAAGTGTCATCATAGTCTTGTATATCTGTAGTACTGCCACCAATGCACCGATTCGGTGGCCTCTTGGTCTTCTCTACCCTCATTCATGAAATACTGATTTTCATCCCAGAAACTTCCTGCTTAAAAGTAAATTGTTCCACGACTAGCAGAAAATCATATGAACTCCAAGTTAAATATGTCCTCCCGAGTAAAGCCATCCATCCATTCTCTGAACATCCCACCCAAATATATAGGTAATAATATTGTATGGCTAGTTCTTAGAATTTATATTTTTTCCAAGTTAAGGTTACTGCTAGTATGTTAGTCATCTAATTTGCCAGAAAAAAATAAACAAAAGCATCTTAATTATTTTTTTTCTCTTTTTACTACTTTATCCATGCCATACACACATGAAATATTTACAATGGGTCACAAAATTCCATGGGGTTACTATTCGATCCAAAAGTGAAAACATTCTTCTCATGAAGTACAATTGAATGAGAAAGAAATATTCCACTCCACATACCAGATCCACATATAAGATGGCACTTGACTTGTCTAATCCTCCAGAATCATTTCTAGATATTTGCACAGTGTAAGGTACCAAGCATAAGTGTGTCATAAAGCCATCCAATGGGTTTATCGCCTTCCCTCCCCACCTGGTCCTCACACTGTAGATCTATCATTCCGTACCTGCCACATATCCACACTCATTTTATATAGCTGTAGAAGCATATTCTTCTACAAATGGATTGACTTCATTCTTCTGAGATGAACATTGAGCTGTGGTATGTGTTATTGTATATACCACACAATGACCTTTTCAAAGCATGTCTGTAGGTTACCTGCCAGACCCAATTCATGAAAAATGGCAATGATATTTAGCAGTCTTGTGTCAAAAAGTAGTTCAACAATCAATGTGTGCAAGAAGGCATAATTATTCTATTTTTTTCTAGAGACTATTTATTATTGCCACTTTATTGATCATCTTTGGTTTATCAGGGGGCTCCATATGATTTTCTGATTCTTTGCAGAATAATCATATGGGATTATCTTTTACTAAATATATGGATATTAGTTAATTCCAGTTCTTGGATGTCTGTTTAAATGGTAAACCAGATAAAGCTATTACAATTTTCAAAGAGCAAAGGATACAGTTGACAGCTTATAGTAGACATTCCCCTCATCTGCTTAAAGTTTTCTCCTTCCTCAGAATTTCTAAGAGTTAAAAGAAACACTATAAAGGTATAGGATTATGAAAAGGTTAAAATGTATGTGATAAATTATTAAAGAGAGGCTGTGAAGATAGTTTATTAGAAACTGACATTAAGAAGTGGAGATGAGTAACAGACTTCAAAGTATCAAAGAACAAATGACCAAATAACACTGCAAATCAGGCAGATGATACTTTATGCATAGTTACCACCTATACTGACTTTTCTAAAAAGTTTAAACTTTAAGAAATTGTTTTCATAAAGTGTCCTTTTGCTAGCTGAGAAACACCTCACTAACATTTTCCAAAATGAGCTGTGCTTTCATTTACCAGGGCAAAAAATCTGTACAGTATGCAAAATATGAACAGATTGGAAAAATAATTTCTATTAATTTTGGGACATAAAATGTGGATAATGTTCAATTTGTCCATTGATCTGGAGAGGAAATATACGTTAAAGCAATGTGAACAGACACAGTCTGATTTCTTTTTCAGTTGTTATGCTAAAATATTACGACTATCAAAAACACTTTTTATTGAAGTAGGTTTGGCACGATTGTCTCACCAATGGTCTTGCGATTTCATGAGAATAATTACTTATGAGTTGTAAAAGCTTTTAATATAAAGTAATCATGTCATCATAACCAAAACAACCAATGAAATATTTCGAACACAAAATTCATAATTTAAAAAGGCAGTGTCATAGAAAGAATATCTTATCTTTCCTTAGAAGCACTTTCAGACGTTAAATCTTTTTCAGGGTTTACTATCAAAATGTCGATCACCCCTTGCCGACACCACTAACGAGAACTCCGAACTGCGACTGTTGATAATGTCGAACACCGATATTCCGAAATGCAAAATCTCGCCCCCCTTTTGACCCATGGTAGCACTTGTTTTGTGGTGTGGAGCGGTCGGAAATGTCGACGTTTGGTGTTTTTTTGCTATTTTGCGGAATCGGCATTATGGCTTTCGCATAAAGGAGTCGACAGTATGTACATTCGACGATGGGTGATTGACATTTTGATAGTAAACCCTTTTTCAGATCTAGTGGATGATTTGCATTCAATCAAATTTACCAACCTATTTCTTTGTATTCTAGCACATTGCCTAAATCTCCACACAGAAGAGCTAGTCCGGCATCATATGCAAATGATCATGGAATGATGTAGAAATTAAAAACATTATGGTAATGAGCTCACCTGTGAATGCAAATGAGGATAATCAGTATGGCAGAGTGATTCAGAATCATAAAGACTGGGAGCCTGAAAGACCATGGCTGCCACTGAAATTGTACGTTGTCATTATCATCTACAGCCTCAGTCCAATGGCTCTCCTTCCTATGCCCAATTAATCCATTCATTGCTCCATTGAGGGAAAGCTCATTCATTCCCTGGAGGAGGTGAGAACTGAGTGTTAGAGAGTAGCTCAGTCTGCAGATCTTGTGGATTGTCAAACTCTAAACCCTCTGCAGTCTGCAAGTTCTGCTAATGCTGCCTTGATAAGTGCACTCATGCTTCTATGCATACACAGCTTCCTGAATGAGGCGCAATGTGGACCTGTTAGGCTAGTTATGATGTGGATTATACACCTGCATTCCTACAAGTGTCACCAATGCAGTGAGCGATGCTATCTCTACTGTCTTTCGGCTTTTCCTGGTTAGGAGTCACCACAGCGGAACTCCGGTCCACTAATGATTGGCAGTGAATTTTTACAGTGTCGAGTTGCCAGCCCAGCACCCAACCTTCAAAGAAGGCACACACGCACTCACACCTACCTGCATGCCTTTAAATTCACTCGACCATGTGGAGGACATGCAGACTCCACACAGAAGGCACTCCAGCCAAGAATCGAACCAGATAACTTCTTGCTGTGAGACAACAACGCTAACCACTGCACCACCATGGCCTTCTCTCTTCCTAAAATGGGTGAATAGATGTCACTCACTCCCTCCATCCCCCACCTATTCCCTCCAGCTGCCATGCAGCCAGTTGACCATAGGTCATCTGGAGTATACACCATCATTTCTTGGTGTACAGAGATGGGAAAACTATTAAGATGGTAGGAATAGACTTCATTTTGGCCATTCAGCCAATCAGTATATTTTAGGAGCCATTCTTACAGCCAGTGTCAGTAACTGCACTTGTCATCACCTTTTGACATCACAGATAGATAAAACAGCACCTAACACAGACATTGTGGTCACTAGCCTAGTAAACACCTAAACACATCATTACCTCCATGACAAAGTCATAGCCGAAAGCTATTATTTGGTCAGAGACACCATATGAAAGCTTGTCGATATGTGCCATCCTCACATGTAATCCCACAGAATGCATGGAATACTAGTATAGCACTCACTATCCTTGCTACACAGACCTTCCAGTGGCCATCAGTGGACATGATGAGCATATTACAGACATTTACCTCATGAATACTACACCGGTTCCCTGGTGTTATGCTGAGGTATTGGTTGATGGAGGCAAGGTTCCCATGTACCACTGAAGACAGAAACACTACCATGCAGAAATTCTATGAAACAATACATTTCCCTGATGCTGTAGGAGCCATTTGGAGCACCCACACCAGCAGTAAGGTTGTGCCTGGTTCACTTGGACACTGATATATCAACTGGAAGTGTTTCCACACCATCAACTGTCAGACAGTGAGCAGCACTGATGATAGTATATACAATATGCCTTATTGGTCAGGCAGATCACACATTTCTCACATGTGGCACATATCAGACCTGTACCAGCAATTTGTGTGGTGAGACTTATTATACAGACAGTTTACTAGTGATGTCAGATATGTATTAGAGGCATGCTTCATGGCACTGAAACACATTCCTCAGACTTTGACTGTGATGCAGTACTACTCTGCACTATCGGAGAGGCACAACATCATTAAGTGTATGTTAGGACTGCTGAAGACCTACTTCTGCAGCCTAGATTCCTTTGGTGGCACAATGCAGTGATCTGCAAAGACCACATTCTCCTAGCTGTAACATGTACATGACTGCCACGTAGGTTATATTTGTGAAAGCAGCCAATTTGGGCCACACCAGGCTCACCACTTGTTGGTGGCATGGAGTAGATAACAGTATATGACCTTGATATCCTGAGGGGAGTACCAACAATTGAGGCAAATGAGCAGCAGCTACAGGAAAAGCACTGTCCCTGGTGAAGAAGGCAGCTGCCCCTTAGAGATTTTGAAAGTACTCAGGTGCCTGCCCACTAAGGCAATTATAACATACCACTACAGGCATTGTTATACAGGCTACATAGTACACCTATCATCTCTACCATGACAGTGGTTGCATCTACCTGTGCCTGGATAGCTGACCTGTATAACCATTGTGTAATGTCCATTTTGGTAAATAAGCAGGAGCCATGACTTTGACAGCCAATGGCTGGCTGATCCTAACCATTGTCTCCACACATTGTGATAGTATCACTGCCCAATATTGCTGAGTAGGCAGGAACATGATGGGGCTCCTTGTGTTGGACTGCTAGGCATATCCCATCCTTCCACAAACTCTGGAGAAGTGGGTGCTGGCTACACTGGCAACAGAGCTGTATTACTGGATGTGAGTGATAGTGTGCCCTCCATATTTACCATTTCTGATAGTGACACTGTGTTAATGTTAGATCACCACCATTGTCAGTCTCTGATGCAGCACTGACAAAAGGAATGCCCTACTGCACAGTTAAGGAGCCATGAAAACGTAAGAAATACACACCTATGTGTAGCACTGCTAATATGTGTCAATCCCACTTCCCAGTGCTGCAGCAACATTACAGATAAGAATATAGACACAGAATGTAAACAGACATACCTTGTGTTGTATGCTTCTGTGCCTGCATCCAAAATGTGTATGTAGAGTTGATATGATGGTACTGAGCATCCCTTATAGCACTGGCATTTCACAACAACGTGCTACTAACATAAGGAAAAAACAGCCTAGTCCATCTGCAACAGAGACAGGTACTGCTACTGTCAGACCTCTGACAGTTATCAGGGTCCTTTAACTCTCCTCAGACAGGGACATGAGGAACTCCTTCATGTCAGTGAGGGTGCTGCAGTGATGGTAGACCCCCCCCCACCCATGATTATTCTCTCCTTTGCAATGGCATTGACCTTTGTACAGGTATGCAGAATCATATCATAATCCTGTGATTGTCGGGCTGATCTGCTTTGACCACTAATTGCATTAACATCTGTAACCAGCTCATAGCACACACACACACACACACACACACACACACACACACACACACACACACACACACACACACACACACACACACACACACACACACACACACACACACACATACACACACACACACTCACACACACACACACACACACACACACACACACACACACACACACACACACACACACACACACACACACATACACACACTCACACTCCAGAAAGGTCCACTCATTCCTCGTTGTACTCATAGTCTGTCACCTGTGCTTACTGAGAGCCTGTAGAAGCACATTGGTCTATACCTGGGAGAACTTCTCAGGGCCCTTCCACTATTTTCCTGCCATACATTTAATTCTAAAGTGGACATACACCTGTGGTTAGTCATCTGCACTGGTCACATACCCATGTTGTAGCAGCAGCCACAAATGGTGCAACAACTGCCATGTCCCAATATCACAGGCCACTCCCCCATAGGTGTTCTATAGGGCAACATCTTATTGTGTTATGACATGTACCCTGCCATTGCCCTACACTGATATGTGCCCAACACAGCACATAAAGCAGGTGTTCAAACTCACTCATGTCTTTTATCAGTTAACCAGTCTGCCTCCACCACCCTGTGCCATCCACTATGTACCAGACTTAATACATTGTTGCAGAGTTTGCGCATTTTAACATATCCCTCTATGTCTGTGCCACCTACCGGGGATATAGTCCACCTCGCAGAGACCATCAGCCATACAGAAGGTGGGTTACTGCTTAACGCATTTGTGAATTGCATTCTTTCATTCACCATTTTTTGCTGTGGACTACCCCCCAACAACAAAAAAATACACATATCCAGTCCATACCTACCACTGGCCTGTATACCCTTACCACAGCTGATATACAAGTTTAGTCTGTACTCTGTAGAGCAATGTAATTATGTAATGCAGAGATCCAGCCCAACTCTCCCAGTACATCCCATCTTGTTGTCAGCAAATTGCTGTTAAGTAACAACCCCCCTCCAAAAAACACATTAAGAAATCATGTCACCCTTCCCACATGCCTGTGGCCTGGGAACCCCTATTACAACTGTGCTATGAGGCTCAAGCCTACCTGTGCACATGCATTGCAGATTGTGAGGTGGTCTGCTCATGCATGGGCAGGTCTGTGACTCAGATGGATTTGTAGGGTTCTCAAACTCCACACTAGAGCACCTAGGAATGCTATGCCATTGCCATGCGATGACTAGCAGTACATTTTCAAGTTACTGAACACTAACATGGTAAGTACCGGCCTAATACATTGAGTGTTCAGTATGCCTGGTCTCCCCCATGTGGCAAACCTACTGATATTGTATGATAATGCTCTAGCAATCAGCTACATTGCACTGCCATGCTGACCATTGTTACATGGTTCCTGCAATGTTCATAGGCTGGTACTACGCTATCGGCCCTAGGGCCTATACAAGCCTAGCCATAACAATTCCCTGACTATTTCTTCCCACAGTACTTACTTCCCTGGACCCCTGTCTAGCAGGGTGACTGATGTGATCCCCGGGGTGAATTTCCTATCTCCCATCCAATCATCAAGGTTCCTTTTGAAGAGGGTCAAAGAAGCCCTCTTCTTGACATGTATGGGCAGTCTATTCCAGAGTCTGTGGAGTCTCTGGGTCAGGAACCTATCCCTCCAGCATGTTTTGTTCATTGTGATGACAAGGTTTAGATCCCTGGAGCATGTGTGTGTCTCTGAGGGATTGGGATTTCTTTAAGTATAGCATGTCCAACAGCTCTGGATTTGACATGCCCTTGTATGTTAAGCAGAGATCGCCTCTGAGTAGACGATATGCAACAGAGTATAGGTGGAGTTTTTTTAGACGGTCAGTATAGGGCATCTGCTTTAGGCCTGTGATTCTTTTAGTGAGGTATTTCTGTGGCCTTTCCAGTTGCTGCAGCTGTCTTGAGAGGTACATACCAAATGGGGCATTGTATTCTATAATGGGTCTAATGAGGGATGAGTACAGTGGGACAATGACCTCCTGTTTTCTGGATGAAAAGCCCTTAGTGATGAGGTGTGCCACACAGAAGAATTTCCTGACTGTTGTGGCGATGTGGTTATCGAAGGTGAGACTACTGTCCACCTGTGTCCTATATCACACTTTCAGTGTTTAGTGTACTGCCACCTATGAGGTAATTCACAGGTACATGTTTTTTTCCCAAAGGGGATAACTGTACATTTCTTGGCATTGAGCTTAAGCCCATGGCTCTGGCACCAAGCATCTGTTTCTGTAAGGCCCTTCTGTAGAATATCCACATCATTTGGGGATTCAATAATGGCTCCCAGTATGCAGTCATCTGCGAACTTTGTTAGCCAGAGTCCCTTAGTGTTGGCCTGTACTTCAGAGAAGTAGATGCCAAAAAGGAGCGGTCCCTGGACTGAACCCTGAGGTACTCCACTTGTCACTTGTCTGGAGCTGGATTTGTAGTCGGCTACTTTTACAGTGTGGGTTCTGTCAGTAAGCCAGTTGACAACCCATCGAGTGACATAGGGATTAATGCCCAGCTTAGTAAGTTTATTTATGATTCCAGAGTGGGGGGTGGTGTCAAAGCCCTTGGCAAGGTCCAGATAGGCTGTGTGGACCACCTTACCCTTGTCCACGGTTCTGGAGACTGATTCGAAGAAGTCAATCAGGTTCAGGAGACAAGATCGGCCCTTCATGAACCTAAACTGTGTGGGGTCCAGTGTTTGAAGGTTGCCAATGTCTTTGTTTATAAGTTTCATGATAATACGTTCCATGGCCTTGCAGATCAGGCTCGTCAGACTGATGGGGCAGTTGTTCCCGGGATCTAAGGTGGATCCCCCCTTGTGGAGTGGGATAACTGTAGCTGTGCACCACTCACTGGGCATGAAGCCTAAGGTGGGGCTATGATTAAACATGACACTTAGGTGAGGTACCAGTTCATTTTGTAGTTCATGTAGTACACAGCCTGGGATGTCATCTGGTCCCATGGATGCTGTATTCTTAGCTTTGGAGAATGTGTTTTTTACCTGTGTGGCCATTATTACCAGAATTTGACAGTCTTTCAGTATTGAGATGGGTCCTTTAGGGATGAGAAGGGGTGAAGTTTGTACTGAATCTATCTGCCAGGATATTGGCAATATCCTTGGGATCAGTATATTTAATGCCATTCAGTTGTAGCTCAGAGCAGATATGAGCATTGCTATTTAGATTCTTGACATAGCTATAGAATGCCTTGTGGTTGTCTTTGGAATCTTTGGCAATTTTATTTTCATAACTAGCTTTAGAGGATTTTATGAGGGATCTCAGCTTCTTACTGAGGCTGGTAAGGGAGTTTTTTGCATCCTGGGATTTTCCTCTTTTCTTGCAACAGTTTCTTCCTTTTGTTGTAAAGTTTGTTTATGGCAGGGGACCACCAGATTGGCTTCCTTTTTTTTGGAGGAGAGCATATTGATTCTATTGGGGATTGCATGATTCATGCACGAGCGGATGTGCTCATACAGTGCCTTAGTGTAGGATTCAGCAGTCGAACTTTCAGTTCCCGTCTGCATGGCTGTCATAAAGTTTGTCACTTCTGACTTGAGTAGCATGAAGTTGATTTTGGAGAAGTTTTTTATGGAGGTTTCCTTACTGAGGGGTGGGGATGGGATGTGGATGTCAAGGATGATTAGCTTATGGTCAGTCCTGACCAATGAGGGGGTGACCATAGGTGTGGAGCATCGATTTCACATTTTGGTAATGACCAGGTCTGGGATATTGGAGCCCCTGGTGGGACTAAGGATTAGTTGATCCAGGGCGTTGGAATTTATGAATTCCAAGAACCGTTGCGCAAAGGTGTTGGGACATGAGTAGTTTTCCCAGTTAATGGCAGGGTAGTTGAAATCACCCAGTATTAGGGTGTTTGGTTGTATCTTAATATTTTCCAGTATGTTTAGAAAGGTGTAGTGAGAATCTTGGGGCATGGTGGGGGATCTGTAGCAAGCTACAATTGGGATTGCAGTCTTACCTAGTGTTAGTTGCACCTGGAAAAGTTCAGACGTATTGTGTTGGGCAACTAGTCTGGTGTTGTGAATCTCCTTGGTGAATATGGACACTACTCCACCTTTAGTGTTTCGGTCTTGGTTTGGTGGCCGAAAAGTGTTGTAAGAGCTGTAGCCTGGTATTGCAGGGGTGCTCTCTGGAGCCTTGAACCAGGTCTCTGTCTGTCGTTGTGAATCGGTAATCATTTTCCTCCTAATATAAACCTGTGACGTGGCCATAGCTTCTGAGGTTCTTCAATTTAGATGGGATCTCACGTGGTGCAGGAGGGAGGCTAAAATACTTGACCACTTTCTGCACTGTACACCATGCCAGTACAAGGTAGATACTTGGCAATGTCTTGCAGCGAGTGGTACTGTTCTGGTAAACAGTACTGGCCTCACTGCAGGGACCTAAATATATACCACCCTACCATTCACCAGAAGTAGGAAGGAGAGGTTTGGGAGAAGGACCCAGAGTTTTAAAGTAAGTATGAGTAACCAGTAATTGCTTATACATAGATAGGCATTTGTGTACAGCTGTATGTGATTATTGGTGTTCATAAACATTTCTTCTCTTTTGTATTCACTTATTTAATGTGTCTGTGTGTGTGTGTGTGTGTGTGTGTGTGTGTGTGTGTGTGTGTGTGTGTGTGTGTGTGTGTGTGTGTGTGAGTTTTTCAGCACCTGGTAAAATTGAACAAAACAGGCTGAAATGAAGAGAAGACAAGCATGCCTATTCAGGCATCAGGGAACATATATTGACTTTAAGGTTATAGCTAAATATCTCCTATTCATGAAGTACACTGCATAATTCACAGTACTGCTAATTACTTTCAGCATTACTTACAGCTTTGATTTATATGCCACACAATTTGTAACAGCCAGTGGAACTGTTCTATTGCCCTTCCTACCATCAAGGATTCCCAACACTGTCATGGTGATGCAGACTGTGCTGACAGTGGGAGTGTCACCATTGTCTATTCTGAACCTGTATGTTTGGCAGTGTTGAGTGTTACATCCCTATCTGTCCATCCTGCAGTTAGTACATAATGGCCAGTCAGCCTGCTGTGCCTTACTGTTTCACTGGCCATTCAGCAACCCATGCCTGTGTCAGTTACACCTGGCACATCATGGACTTACCACCAATAAGCTGTCAGATGATGCTTCATGGAGGCTGTCAATGTCAGAGTACAGGATTACCACTGGGTTTAATCAACCCATGTGTGTTCTTTCTGAAATGCTGAGATGGAGTATATGCAACATGGTCACACGGTCACCCCAGTGCTCTGCAGGACTGCATTTGGTGGTCATATCTGTCACCAGCTGCTAAGATCCTCCAGACTGGGAACTACATGTTCAGGGAGTTGTTTTAACCCAGCTTTACTGCCCTTGCAGTTACACTGGTTGTGGCTCCTGAACTGTATCACTGTCCTACACTCAGGGGACTGGTTAGTTAGTATGTAATCTTGTTTCTTATGTTGCACATATGTCTATAGTGCACATTTGTCAAACCTCTATATTATTTTTGGTTTTCCACTGCTAATTTAACTGCATTTTATTCCTTCAGAGCCTGTACTGCTAACCAGTGTAGCACACATGACTGATAATTCTTTTAGCTTTTGTTTCTCTTTATCACTGTCTTCTGTGTATATTAGTCATTTGTTCTTTTCTTTCACTTCATTTACTTTCATATTTTATGCAGTGTCATCTGAGGTAGTGAATGTGGCACTGTCTGCAGCAGCATTGCACCATACTCCTGCCTCACCAGCACTTGCTGAGTCTTCAGTGGTCTCCAGGCCTACCTCTCTGCTGGGTGATGAAGGTCATCCACTGGAAAGTGGAGACCTGGATGACTTTCTGGTGCCTGTCAGTGCTCTGTCTCTGGTGGGAGAGGTGCAGGCTCCCTATTGGTGTGCATCATTAGAATGTCCCACAAGGTCACTGTGGTGCTAGCAGCTAGATATCCCCATTGGCAGACTGGAGCACATCATTGTGTGACTGACAGTGCTGCCAGACATTGGCTGGGCCCAGCCATGTGGATGGCCATGGAAATAACTGATCTCAGTTTGAGTGTGGCACTGTGCAGCATGGCAGTCAGGCATCACCACACCCTATTCCCCATCATAGTGTTTCCCTATCTTGTGTTTCTTATTCATCACCAGTTTGTTGTCTAATCCTCCTCATCAAAAATTATCGTCTGTCTGTCTTTACTTTGCAATCAGCCTTTTTTGTCAGCACCTCACCTGTCAGCCTTTGTTTGCCTTTTGTATTCATTCCTATACATTTTTTCTTACCCGCACCTTCTCTATGCAACCGTTTCCTCTACCCTTCCCAAAATGTAATAAATTGGGAACATGTTCCACAAAAATGCCCTTGTTCCAAAACCTCTACCAAGTGTCCTTTCTCCTTGTCCTTCTCTGTGTTCCTCTGCTTGCTGTTTTCCCTTTCTGCCTGTCCTATACAGCCATTTCCTTCCAATTTATAATGTAAATGCTGGAGGGATTATACTGTGTAGTCCTTATTTACTCTCTCAGCTGTGTTTGTAGTGGCACTTCATTGTGCCTATCAGTGGGCAACATCACAAGCATGCTACATGCATGCTGCTGGGCTTTTGTTGCACTCCGTAGACTGCACTATTTTGTTCTTATATGCCTGTATAACTGATTTTTCTGAATCCAGGCCAATGTTTTGTGTGCTTATAAAAAGCATTGTTTTCATGTTTGGTTTTAATTTATTTATTTATGTATTTGCATTTGCATTTATTTACTGGGATAGTTTGACTGGGCAACAAAAACCCTTTTTAGTGGAGTCCTGGGGAGAAAACATTGATTACAGGTATGCTGTGATGGATTCTACATAGTCTTACTGACATAGACAATATCATAGCAGTTGCATTTTCCTACATAAACTACCCCTGGGATTTAATAAACTCTTTGTAGGCTTCGTTCAAAGCCTACACGGAGTTTACATGTTCGTGCAAGGTGCGGGATGCATGACAGTGCGCCATGCATATTATTGATACATGGCTTGCCTAAGTTAGGTTTTCTGGCTGGCAATAGAGTTGCCAGCTAGGAAACTGTGTAAGTGAACACAGATACAATTCTGTTGAAAGCAGAACACCTACTGTCTGTGGATTTGCACAGAATGCCACACTGACCACCAGAACTCAACAGATAGCTGCAAATCATACCTCTCAACCTCTATGAGAAAGAAATCTGGACAAAGCCATCAATAATGGGGGTCAAAGGGTCAAATATAGGGGCACTTTTTAAATATTGATAGAATAACATGTTTTGTATTAGCATGAACTTTCTGAAAGTTACGACGTCTGAAATGTCTGTCATTATTTTCTGACTTTAACCCTCAAAAATTTGCCAGTGATTTGCAGAAAACCACAATTTTTGGAGAAATGAACCAAAATATGAGGCCAAAATCTGGACATTCTGCAAAAATCTATACAGTTGAGAGGTATGCTGTGAATCTATTAGTGCAACACATCTCCACAAAGTCCAACATAATGTGAGGACATTTAACTAGAAATAGGGACATATTTGCCATAGATGTCACATAGACGTGATAGAATGAAACTCAAAATACATGTCATCCTCTTTGAGCAATATATGTTGACAAAGGCACAAAATAGGGGCAGACTTTTAATATTGCACTTCCAAACTTGGTTGGTAGAGTACACATGGTGTACATTAGGATGAACTTCTGAAGAGCATGAAGTTTGAAACTCAAATGTCAGTCATCGGTTTCCGACTTCACTGTGCAATGACATGGCAATGATCAGCCAGAAAACAGAAATGTTATGAGGAAAAGTTCACAGATATGTGACAGAAACTGGACATTCTGCACAGCATAGGTGAGAGGTATGCACTCAAATGTATGTAATACTGAATCATATCACTCCAGAGATCATCCCAGTGATATGGGAGAAAGCCACAAATTTTATAAGGAAAATATCTGGACATCTTGGGAATATCTGGACAATTGAGAGATATGAATGTGAAGTATATGGTCCAAACACAGTACAGGACAGTGTACCTACAGTGCAGAGTACCGTGATATCCCATTCCAGGCATTCTGTACCAAAGGTGCGTTAATGATTTGTAATAGGACATGTACTGCTATGTAGAATGATCACTCAGGGAAAGTGTGTGCATTCAACACACAGATGAATTGTAGGAATGAACACAGGGAAAGAGGACAGGTAAAACTCCCTCTTGTACAGCAGAGCCTGTCGGTGGAAGATGGTTATAGCAGTGGTTTACTATTATAATCTCGATTTGAGATGCACACAGATGAAAACTTCGAAATACGGATGTTCGAAGTTTCATCTGGTTGAACATCTCAATGTTCAAAAGTTTATATTAGCGAATGCACAGTGCATTCGCTAATATAAATTCCAAGAACTATACAGAGATCGCGTTAGAGTGCAGTTAGGGAAATTCATCCCTTTCCTCACTGTTGTGGGATCTCGGAGTTGGAATATATAGTTAGCAGGGGGTGTGGGGGGCACAGCCCCCTATGGGGGGGTGCAGGGGGGGCTTCCCCCCTGCAGAAATGTGATGTTAGGTATAGGAGTTTACTTTCCGTGAGCTCCTATAAGGACATCTCGTGATGTGTTCAGAAACAATGACGAATCTGCTGAATTCGTTCAGCTGATTTGACATTGTGAATTGTTCCGTATTGTGACTTTCGAGGTTTGCTTTCGATATGTCAAACGGAAATTATTTTGCTGTTCAACATATTGATGGTAAACCATAGCAACAATACCAAGCTCATATCTATATAGTATAGTATGTACTGTACACTATAAATGTGTTGTCTGTTACTGTCACTGTGACTGAGAAAACACGGGGGAGGACGTCTGTGTAAGATAAGCATCCTTACATGAATAATGCAGAGGACATCTATCAGGGATCTGACATACAATAGGTGTAGGGTGCACATTGTGAAGCTGTGCAGACTGATAGGCCTGAATATGAGTGTACTTACAGCAGAGGTCTCCAGCAAACTGGTCACAGGTGAAGGATCATGGAAACATTACAAGAACTACAATTGTGGACAATATCAAAATAATACCACCACTACTCACATGACTCTGACATAACATATGTGATGTGGCATGATAGGAGATGAGCCTGCACACACAGACACACACACACACACACACACACACACACACACACACACACACACACACACACACACTTGAACAACTATTATGATACATACACATTCTGCGAGAGTTACCGTGGACACTGCCCTGGCATTGTAATATCTGCAGGCGGTATTAGGAGGGACAATGCTATACCTGTATGTAACAGTATGGGGGAATACAGGCTAGTTGCCTTGTGTGCATGGCACGCACACACACACACACACACACATATATATATATATATATATATATATATATACATATATATATATATATATATATATATATATATATATATATATATATATATATATATATATATATATATATATATATATATATATATATATATATATATATAGCACAATTCACACTATCACAAATGATATACATGCCATTAATGTTGTTAAACACCTATGTATGTAGTGTGTGCATAAGCAGAACAGGTAGCACACATGCATCTGGTGTAACAACTTGATTGGTGTTCCACACCATCAGATAGTCATGTATATTCCACAGAAAGACTACCTAGGCATGGTCAATAAGTTGGTTGACAACACACTGTAACAAAGGTGGTACACTTCAGTTACACATCACTGAAAGATGTGTAGGGAGGTAAATGAAGAAGGATGCATTATTCAGTTATTGGTGAGATGAAGGCTGGGAACCATGAAGGTACTGTGGCCTCTGATGTGCATGTCCTTCATACACCCCATGCTTGTGTTACAGTCAAGGGAGTAGTCAGTACTGTGATCACATACTGGTGGATGTTACCACTTACCAACTACAGCAGGACATGGGTCACATACCTATTGGTCTGATTATAGGGTGTGATGTCCACATTATACTTGGGTGGTGTGTTTGTTTCCTGATTCACTAAATCACTCCGTGTTTCTTGTAAGTGCAGATGTTGTCATGGCTGTGGCAGCAGTTTTTTGGTATGTTGATAGTGTCTGTATTATAGTATTATCACAGTTGGAGTCAATGATTGCCCACAATCTGTAGTCCTTCAGGTAGCTGTTTGGACACAGCATTTGCATGTCATCTGTGATGTCAATCACTTAACTAATGGGCAGAAAGGGGCTAGCACACAACCCTGATTTGCCAACCTGATCACTAGACCTGAGTTATAGGTCATATCACACATTTCAACGTAGTGAGATGCCACATATGTGATACACTGGTTTACTCATTAGGTGATATAGCTGTTTGTGGCTACATATGACAGTGTTGATTGAATACCTCAGTGTGGATTTGTGTCAAATACCTTGACCTGTTCAAGTTCCACAAGATAACATTGTTGTCATAATGCATGCCCTCAATGACCTCTTTGAGGACATCTAGCAGATATAATGGACTTGATGTAGCATTAACAACTAACACAGGTCTATTGCACACACCTAGAATATTACTAGTGTACATGTAGGAAAGGTCCATGATGGCATGTTGGTTTACCTCACAGTCTGTATTTCTCTATACATGCATTCATCCATCAGGTGTTGCCCCCAACTCAGGTAGATGCATGTTGATGTACTTTCTTGTATGGCAACATAGGCCATGTGGAGGGTGTGTTGAACTGTGTATTTAACGATATCAGGAAGGTGTATGTGCTGAGTCATGCCTTAGGTGATCTATTATGTTGTCACAGCACATTCATTCTATGTGATAGGCCTGGATGAAGGTAAGAAAGTGCACACTGCCAATCATGATCTGGCCTAGTGTTTTGACACAATCCCCCATGCAGGTATCAGTGAGAAAACCTCCAAGCTGGGGATTAAGCCTTATGACAGTTGATGGGTAACCAGGTGGCTCACTGACAGAACACATCATTTGAAAGTTGGTGACTCAACATGTACCACTAAAGCTGTCACCATTGGCAAACCTCAGGGATCTATGCTTGGCCCTTCACTGTTTGAACTCTATTTCTCTACATTGCAGGCTAAGTATATGGCCTTTGGCTTACCAAGTTAGCTGATTCTTGCATATTGTGTGCAATCACTGAGTCCACCAATGGTGATAACATAGTACAGGAGGAGCTAACACACACAACTGAATGGTGACAAAGGCACACTATCTACAAATAAATGCAGAAATGTATGTTTGTAATGTTGTCCATCTGAAAAGTGGAATTTCATATTAATCACAGCATTGACAACAGTCCTGTTATGCAGAAACCCAGTGATATAAGCACTGGGAAAACATGTAGATAGCAATATGAACTTTGACCATCAAGTGTCCGCACTGGTATTGAAAATCTATATTGTGCACATCACAAGTCACACCATCATATTGAGATTTTAGAATTGTATGACAGCACTGTAGTCAAAGTTCATAACAACACTAATACAGTATAATGCTGTCTTTTTCATGTAACTCACCAGACACATGTGGAGAGACCACAGAGCTTTCTCAGCAAGAAAACACAGGGCCTCCAAACCATACAATGATGTATGTGGAAAGATTAAAACCATATCACTGTAATCTTTATTGTATAGGATGACAACTGCCTGGCCTCCAGGCTAGTCTCTGACCATGTCTTGGTGGGAGTACTGTGTATTCAAAAATCTGATATAGCTGATGACATCATGAGGAGAATAAAACAGTTTCCCACATGCTGGTATAAAATGCTGTCTGTAATATCAAACAACAGCTCACACACACACACACACACACACACACACACACACACACACACACACACACACACACATGCACATGCACATGCATGCACATGCACATACACGCACATACACGCACGTACACATTTGCGCGTGCACACACACACACACACACACACACACACACACACACACACACACACACACACACACACACACACACACACACACACACACACACACACAGAGTTGACTGCAGTGAGAACAGAACCCCTACCTATCTAAATACACAGACTACAAAACACAGTACTTTACACAAGCACCACAGCATAAGACTGACTTTCACAGGAGTGCAGGTCAACTTACAGTAGATGACATCAGCAGGCCATTTGGAAGACCTGCATAGGCTCATAGCTTCATATGTACATAGGAGGCTACTAGACTAATGGCCCTACAGTGTTTAGAAGCCTAGCTATGTAAAACCATAAGTACCCTTATTGAGCATAGTTGGATGGTTGTTGTTAGCAAAGAGATGTGAGCAGCACTGACTGGCAATGTCCTTGAGGGATATAGGTGCCACCCCAGAGGTGACTTTAGAATCACTCAACCAGTGGTCATGGCTGCACTTGAACACGGTCATTGAGGAGCACTGATTCACATGCAGTGGAAGCCTATTACAGAGGAGTGTGAGTCACTGGGGGTATATCTGTCTCCCCAGCATGTTCTGTTTATGTCACAGGCTAGGTGGAGAACCCTGCGCTAAATTATTATTGATCCATTTGATTTGCAGATGTGCAGCATTTCCAGTACGGTAGGGTCTGAGACTCTCTGTGGGGCAAGCATAGGTCACCTCTCAGCAGCTTGCATGATACTGAGTACACTGACATATCTTTCAGTCATTCCATGTATGTCATGTTTGGAGGCCTTGCAGTGTCCCAGGCACAACCCTTTCTCCAATTGCTGCAGGTGTCTGGTGAGGTACAGACAGAAAAGAGCATTGGACTCAGTTAGTGGTCTGATATGGGTAGAGTACAGCAGAGGTATGACCACCCTGGTCATGGATGTGATGTCCATATGTATGAAGTGGGCAATCCAGAATGGGTGGGTCACCACTATGGACGCATAGTGATGAAAGTGTAGATTTAGATTGCTATCAATATGTGTTCCCAAGTCTCACAACACTGTTTGGGCTTAGAGGGGTGCTATGTATATTATTTTTTTCTCAAAATTTTTTTTTATTAATTATATGAATAGCAAGACAATTAAAAGATTATACATAACAAGAAGGCATAAATGAACATATAACAATTCATCTAGTGATAACAACCTTCATGAGATTTTGATAAGTTATTTAGAAATAAAACATACACCATATGTACACTATATACAAGTTAGGCAACCTGAGGGGGGGGGGGGATATTTAACATTAACTATTTAATATGTTTAGAACCTTTTCTAACACAACCTTTCTAATAGCTTTTTTTTTTTGGACTTCCACCTAAGTATCTTTGAGCATCAATAAATTTAAAAGCCATTTTCTGGAAAGTAACCCATTTTAATTTAGAACGATCAATCCAATTTTGTATTATATAAAGTTTTAGTAATGAGCAAATAAAAATGATAACATGAATATCAACTTTTGAAAGATGAATCAATGGAATATGCAGAATAGCAAATTCCCATGTCAACGTGGATTTTTGATATCCCATTTTCTGCAGTCTGACTTTCAAAGATGTCCACAATCTGTGAGAAAAATGACAATACCATAGAATATGAAGGAGGTCTGCTTGGGGATGAGAACAGCATGAACACGAAGGGGACTTATTTGGGTTAAATTTGTTTAATTTGATTGGGGTAAAGTAGGCATCATTATTAATCATTAATTGTGTGTATGCTAATTTTTTAAAAGGGATAAATTCCTTAGTGTGTCTAATAGCCAGGACTTTCTGAGATTCTGACAATTGGGAATTATAATTTAACCAAACATTAGATAAAAGACAGTTGTGGTCCATCATTAAAGAATTAATTAATTTATATGAGTTTGAGAGCATTTTATCAGATGATGAAAGTATTTTAATAATCATGTTAAGGTTTTTCAATTGTGAGTCTATGGGGACCAGAGATACAAATTTGTTTTTAATTATTGCTCTTAGTTGTGTAAGAATTGGTGAGTAATTCCAGTTTACTTTCAATAACTTACGCCAGTCAGATAAAGGCAAGTCAAGATATTTCAAAACATCTCCTACTTTTAGATTTTTAATTAAAGGATAGTTTGTTAAGTTCAAAAGTTTATTGTCCAATAATATATTTGGGTTTAGATGAATTGGCTGAATATGGTGCGAGATCTTTTCTAGTTTACACATTTTGAGTAAGGTTTGGAAATCTCTAATCTTTTGTTTAAATACTGTAGATATATTTTTAATAAATAAACTATCCAGAGAGATAAAGGGAATAGCTTCAGGATTTAAATTATTAGAAATGACATAATTATACCATAATTTTATCCATAAAGAGTGATTTGGATAAGAAGTGTTATTGAATTTAGAGATAGTAAGAAGTTTATTGGATGAGACAATCAAATAATAGAGATAAAGATTAGGTAAACCCAAACCTCCCTTGTCCTTCGAAAATGCCAATCTAGAATAGGAAATTCTAACAGATTTAGGGAACCATATGAATTTTGCCAAAGCTTTATTTACAGACTCAAAAACTTTTTGAAATTATCTGATCAGATGATGAGAATTGGTAAAGAAATTTAGGCAGAATATTCATTTTAATTATGGCCACCCTTGAAAGAAATGAAAGGTTTAGATGCTTCCATCTGTCCATATCAGACAATATAGAGTTCCATCATTTATTAATATTATTTTGAAAGGAAGATTTATTATTGTGTTCTAAATTGATTCCTAAATATTTTATATTATAAGTAAACTGAAAATGATCGTCTGGAAACAAAAAAGATTTGTGTGCTAAATGATTTAAGGGAAAAATATGAGTTTTTGTAGAATTTAAAAGATAGTTGGAAACCAAAGAAAAATAATCAATAGAATTCATTATCTTTCTGTAATCAGATAATGGAGTTTGAAAGTAGATTACTAAATCATCCATAAAAGCAGAGAAATGAATATTAGTATTAAGAATTCTAGGACGTTATGAAAAGTATTTTGAGTAATAAACAATAGCAAAGGTTCTAAGTAAATGTTGAAAAGAAAAGGGGACAATGGACAACCCTGTCTTGTTCCTTTAGTGATCTTTATCGAGCAGAAAATTGACCATTAATGTATAGTCTAGTAAACATATTCTTGTATAAAACTTTTAAAAATTTATAAAGAATAAGGGAATATTAAAACATAACATAGTTTGAAATAGAAAGTTCCAACATACTCTGTCAAAGGCATTTGATGCATCTATAATCAAAGCATATATAGGGTTTGGATTTTTCTTAATGAGATGAAGTATAGTCTCTAAAGATAGAGTATTATCCCAAGCATGTCTCTGAGACATAAAACCTGATTGATCTGACGAGATAATTGAGGGTAAAATCCATTTCAATCTGTTAGCCAGAATAGATGACAGAATCTTAATATCCACGTTAATTAAAGAAATGGGTCTATAATTTACTGGGTCAGATTTATCTTTATTATTTTTAGAATTAGAATGGTTTTGGATGTGTTCCAATGAATATCTGAGATATCATTAACTCTTATATGATTGTAAACTTTAAATAGAAAGGGAAGAACTACCAATTTGAAAGTTTTGAAAAATTCTGGAGTAAAACCATCAGGTCCCGGAGATTTACCCAATTTAAGATTATCTATTGAATCCGAGATTTCTTGTACCGATATAGGGGTAGAAAGTAGATTTTGCTGATTATCATTAAGTTTAGGGAACTGCAAAGAGTCTAAAAAGAGTTTTGAGTGATTATCTTTAACAGAATTAGAAGAACCTGAATATAACTCAGTGTAAAGAGAGGTGAAAAGTTGAATAATCTCTTCATCAGTATTATATAATCTGTTATTATAAGATAAAGATGTAATATTTGGATTTCTGAAGTTAACTTTAATAATTCTCGCTAACAATTTAGATGGAACCTGGGCCCACTCTGAATATGAAGCAAGTAGCTTTTGTTCAGCTAAGGAGAGGTTATTTTGGTGAAGCAGAATTAAATCTTTCTGACAATCAAAAATTTGTTTTTCTAAAGTAGCATCATAGTTCAGACTAAGATGATTTTCCAACGAAGAAATTCTTGATTTTAAGAATTCCTCTTTCTTAAAGTATTGTTTTTGAAAAAAGCAGCTTTACTAATAAATAAACCTCTTAATCTTGCTTTACATGCAGCCCATTGTATGGCATAAGGAATGTCTGATGATTCAAGACTATTCACCATTTCATTTAGGATTTCTGAAGCTTGTTTGCAAATATCTTCATTTGACAATAAGTTATTATTTAAGGTCCACTTATTAAACATAGTTTTATTTTTGATATTGGGTTTTATGTTCAATTTTAGTGAAATTCTTGAGTGATCCGAAAAGAATCTGGGTTCTGTAGTAAAGTCCACAATATATTTTGAAATATAATCTGAAATTAGAAAGAAGTCTAATCTGGACCACGAATGATAGCACTTAGAATAATAAGTATATATATCATTCTTGTTTATATTTTTAACAGTGCGGAGGGGATCTATTAAATTATATTCTGTCATCATATCATTTATAGCCAGAGTAGATTGAAGATTATAGGTGACAGTGGAGCGGGAACGATCAATTACAGGGTTTATAACTGCATTCCAGTCACCACCCACTATAATATGATGATCCTTATAGGATGCAAGAATATTGTAAATTTTTAAAATGAACAAATGTTGTGAATTACATGGGCCATATAGATTTAAAATTAATAAGGGTTTGTCCAGACAAGCAATAGAAGCAGTAAATAAGCACCACCTCCCCTCATCATCAAATTTCCCATCAATAATATTCCCAATGAATTTTTGTTTAATGATTATAGCTACACCTCTGGAGTTAGATGAGTCACCTGAAGCTATAATCGTTTTGATCCGTTTTTTAACTCTTTATTCCAATCAATACGTGAAATATGGGTCTCTTGAATAAAACAAATGTTAGCCTGTGATTTAAAGATCATATGAAATAATAGTGACTTTTTCGCTTTATCTTGAATGCCTCTAACATTCCAAGAATCTAAAATTATGTCAACAGGCATATTCTACAAGTATAATCATTATTGATGCTATAAAAGTGAACTCAAGGTGCAAATCCAACACAACATTAAAAAGAAGAAGAAAAAATAAAAGAAAAACAGTCTTTAAGTATTCAAGCAAGTCATCAAATAACATTTGTTGAAAAAAAAGAAAAAGTTTTTAAGAACCATGAAATGTATAATAATAACCTTTATCCTAACCCTAGTGCCTACCCACCAATCCCCTGTGATAAAGGAAGAGCAGAAGAACATGAAAAAACATTGTAATTATAGATAATAATAACCTCAAGTTAGAATACAAATTACTCAAAGGAAGCCTAACATAACATAAAGTCCGAGTAATACTACTAAAAATATATACAAAATTAACTAATTTCAAGACGTCCAACATGCTTAATCCCTACTTCTAATACTAATCTAAAGCTCCTATCCTTAAATTGAAATTTATAGTGATTAAATGTATTTCCTCAAGTATTTCAAGAGAAAGAGAAACAAGTAAATAATAAATAAATCACACTCTGCTTAACTAGAACACTCTATCATAAGAAGTAATACAATTAAAACTGAAAGATATGTAAGATAACATATATAAGTATAACAAAACCAACTGGTAACATTATAATATAAGTAAATAAGCATAGCATTACTGAACTAAAGATAATAGTCATGCACTATCTACTGAACCTTCTTTAGTACTTTAGTGATAATTTCATTAATCAACATGACCATTAGTATGATAAAAGCACTAATACCTGTAGAATGAGTATTTAGTTATAGTTCAAATAAAGCAAAAACAACTACCAAGCAACCATATCTCAAAATGAAAAACAATTCAGTCTGGAGATGCATCTATTAACTAGATAATAATAGTACAGGAACTATTCAAAATGAAATATTATAAGCTGTAAGGTTTTAACACTAGTTAATATACATGAATAAAATATAATTATATTATTAAATAGTAACTTAAACAGCATCATATATATTGGACTGAATGTACAACAATGTGCATACATATAATTTTAAATCTACTTTTGAATATTTTACTAATGACTCTGTTAGGTTATGTAGCCATACTATTCTTCTAAGCTATAGATGTAACATAACAAAACAGCATGAAAAGACAAGGCTTTTAAAGTAAACATTTTGAACATCTAGTTAAAACAGAAACAAGCAAGCTAAATGCAGTAAATCTAAGGGCTTAAATATATACATGTAGATTCAGCTAATCATATTAAAGATAGTTATTTCAAACCTTTCAAATAAGTAAAGGCTTTCTTAAACATAAACTACTAATCATAAATATCACATCCAGCCTCTGAGAAGAGAGAGAGCAGAGAATAGAAAGAACATGAAACTTTCATATGAACAGGTATACTTTGTAACATTTGTCAAATTAAACACTTCAGTATAATATAAAATATTGTATGAAAAAATATTCTGAATAGGAAAATATGTTCATTTCTTTACACATCCTTTAGAATTTTAATATATAAAACTAACCTGTTCATTTGTTTCCAGAAACATTTTCACTCTGCTTTATGAAAGTAGCAGCTTGCTTTGAAGTCATGCAGACACACTAAAAGTCACTGAATATATTATGTGACATGAATCTGTTTAAATTTAAAAAGCAACCTTTTATGAAGAGAAAACACTTTAAATAATAGCCAGATCTATTAAAAAGTTAGTGCTATTGAATACTTGTTGAAAACAAGCAGACTTGTGTATTTGAAACTGTCCTTCTTTCCTCACAAATGATGACATCACCATCCATCTCAGAGAGACTGTAGTGTGCACATGTTCATGCAGAGCATCAGCTGGAACTCTGAGGGGAAGATTTTCTTGCTAGAATGTTGAGATGGAATGTTTTTCCCTCCAAAAATCATTTAGCTTACACAGAAGGCTGTAACTCCAAAGCTTGTAGTAAAATTAACATATTATCTATTTACACAGCAAGCATATGTGAGAGAAAGAGAAAAAGTAAATACAGGAATTTAAATGCTTCTATTAATCCACACAAATCTAACAAGCATATATCCTGTCACTGCACACTGTCACACCAAATCCATCATGTGTAAATTACATGACAAGTTCTTAAGGTAATATAATTATGTCACACCAGAATTACAAATCATGTAACACAAATACTGTCAGATTAAAGAAAAGAAAAGATCAAACCTTATTGTAGTTCTTTAACATTAGAATATTAAGATACAGTGTCAGGAAGCTTTTTAAATGTTTTAAGAAAAATGTCTTTTGCATCTTTAGGATCTGAACATACAAATCTTTTGTCATTAGCTGTGAAAGACAAGGTATTAGGATATGCCATTCAAATCTAATCCCTCTTTTTATCAAGTCAGCACAATAGGGGCTAGTTTTTGTCTATTTAATTTGATCTGTGCAGGAAGATCTTGGGAAAATGATAGTTTGTGAGACTTCCATATGAATTGTTTCTTTGTTTTAGCAGTTTCTAGGATCTGGAAAGTGTCTTGAAAGTTTAGTAACTTAGTATAAATTAACCTTGGTGTGGAAGAATCTTGCTTTGTACGCAGTGCTCTGTGTGCTCTCTCTACAATTATAGATTTTGAAGAAGCTTCACAATTTAACAGTGTTTCAAAGATATTTTTAGTCACAGATAACAAGTTTTTATTGTCATAAGATTCAGGTAAACCACGAATAATGATGTTATTTCTTGACTCCTGGCTTCCAGATCCAATATTTTAGCTTGTAAATCTGAAACAGTTTTATCTCTAGATTTAAAGTCACTTTCCAATAAGTCTGTTTTAACCTCCAAAGCTAAGATTTTATTTTCAATAGTAACAATACTATCGTTTATTTGCTTTAAAGATTTACTAAAGTCTGTAAATTGTTCTGAAAAGTTTTGTATAGCACTTTGGATTGGTTTTAATGCTATTTTTAGTTCTTCTAAAAGGAAATTTGAGCCATTTAAATCTTTATTACTTACATTAAAAGTTTCTGTAGGTTGTCTAGATGATTTCAGTCTTTTGAACCTGAATCTTTTCAGGAGAGAGCATTGAAGTATATTTGGCCTTTGTAGGCTGAGTCTCCATGGAGTCAGATTTTGTAGCCATGCCCAGAAATGGAATGCAGTTAGCAGGATACCAGGAACCAGGAACAGACTGGAGCAGTAGGAGTCCCAGCAGCAGAGAGACCAAGAATGTTCTGAGGTAAAATAAATCCCAGGATAATAATTCCAGAAGAAAAAATAATCCAAATGCGTAGAAAAAGATTTATAAAATCTTTTAGTATAAAAATTTGAGGAAAAAGGTTGATGTAAAGTTGTAAAAAAACCAAAAGTTAAATAGCTGTGAGGAGCTCAGAGAGTAAGGACTAGACTAGTCGGCGGCCATCTTGGAATCGTCAGGTGCTATGTATATTATAATTAGCAGAGGTACTTCATTGACAAAGGGCACAATGAGCCATTGTATGCTTTAAGGTTCACTCTGTGTGTCTGGCACCAATCATTTGCATTTGTGTGTGGCAGCCCCTTCCATAACATGTTACCATCATTGGGGGACTATATATTATCGTATCCAGTTGCCAGTCTTCTACAGACTTGGTAAACCACAGGCCATCTACCACTGACTGCACTTCAGGGAGTTAGATTACAAACAGTTGAGGGCTCAGCACAGATCCCCAACAGTCCCCAACTTTGACAGTGTGTATTTGTTAATTTAGTGAGCCAGTTGTCTATCCCGATACTACTGCATGGCTTAATTCCCACATGGGAGATCTTCACTATGACACATGAATGGGGGATGGTGTCAAAGGCCTTGGATTAGTCAACATAGGTGGTATGTTTTGGTATCCTTCATCCAGGTCTGTGGGGTCAGTATCCAAGAAGTCCACAAGGTTCAAAAAGTAAGACATACCCTTGACAAAAACAAAATGTGTATGATCAAGTGTGTTGAAGGTCACCTATATCCCTGTGGATATGGTTCATGCTGATTCCTTCCCTAGCCTTGCAAATAAATGTTTTTAGGCATATGTGTCAATAGTTGTGGTTCTGAATGTTAACAAATTGATGTGCATTGCAAATCACACAACATTTGATATTATATTTTGTACTGTGGTTGCTATATGTGTGGAAAAAGTACTGATACACCAGGGTTGCAGTGCTTGGGGGTCTGGCAATAGATGGATGTATTGTAAATATGTGACATATTGTTACATAGGGCCCTCAGTTTGTAGTGTTTACACATGTAATTTTGTGTTATACAGATAAACAGCAGTAATACAGCATAAACATATACATTTCAATAGCATGGCGAGCAGCTAGTTTGTGTGACATTTAGCAAAGTGTATACACACGCAAGACACATGTTTGCACATAGTTAAAAAGTGCGCAAAAGTGAGCTACATTGCTAAAGTCTGACAGTTAGTATTGAGTTTATGAAATGCACCTGATGCTTAACTGACTCTATTGCAGCACATGTTAATGCAGTGATACATTCTTTGTTGGGGCCAGATGGTACTGGGTTCAAATACAGGTGTATCTAATACTTTTGTATACATTACTGCCAGATCTACTAATTTTAAATACATGTAAATAGATTTCCACCATTCCCCATTGCCACCCATTGGTGTGCAATGCACGTCTTCATGAATAAATGGCTTAAAGAGGTGAAATGGGTAGATAGGCCAGTGGCGAAATGGGGATCAAGCAGGGGGAAGAAGAGAGGGAGAACATGGCAGGAATGTGTAGAAGGGAGATAGGAAAGAACCATAGCTATCCATTTCTTTAACAGTGTAAAGTGAACATATGTGGAAAATATTAATCAAACTTGGACTGTCACCTCCAGAGAGACGGGTGACCATAATACAATCATGTTGTATAGCCACTTGGACCAAATGAAGTGTGCCAAGAAGACGTGTGTGAAATGTAGAGCTATGTATGGGCCACATCTTTTTTTTTTTTTTTTTTTGTGGGACAGGTGCCCATTTTTTTTTGGAGAGAGAGAGAGAAATGTTGGGGAAGGGATATAGGAATGTCTGGTCCATGTAAGTTGGGTAGGTGAGGAAGCAGTTGCAGACAGACAAGGCAAACAAGACAAGAGACAGTGATGGGGATGTACACAAAATTTTGGGGAACACCATGATTGGGGTGAGGGTGAGGACATCTTAAACCCATGGTCATCAAGCCGGGTGACAGTGAGAATCAAGTCCCCACCCACTGGACTGCTATCACTGTTACCTCACTCCTATACTAGTTGGAGTGTTTGTTTTCTCCTTCTCCTTCTCCTCCACCTGGTACTCTGTAAAATTAGGGAGAGCAGCCTCCCCAGCTGGCATAGGCATGCACCAACAGTGTAGAGCACAACCCCATGCACCATCCCTGGCAACTCAGTGCAGATGATAAAATCATCACCTCTGCCACTGCTCCCATAAGAAACCACTGGACGAGCCTCCTGGGCAATGCTACCTGATTGTGCAGGTAGTGCAAGGGTAGCAGATGTAGTGCTGCCAGGTCGGGTCTCAGACATGCTGGGCAGTGGTGCTGGGGCTAGTGGATCCTGTGGGGCAGGCCTACCCCGCTGTGCTGTGGAGCATTCAGTGATGTGGTACACATGGATGATATGGACACATTTTGATGACATGTAATAAAATAAAAAAAAAAATACGAGTAAAAAAAAACAGAGATAATGGTTGGGGTGAGAGAAAAAACAAGAGATAACATTAGTACTTTCATATGTAACATACAATGAATTAATACAATTATCTTACTCTATCTTAACCTTTACTTTTAAAACTACCACCTCTTAACTTTTACTTTTAAAGGCTACCAGCACCTAACAGATGCACACTATACCACATATTACAACAAGCAGTCCTTGACACATGCATATATTGCATATATGCATGTTCCAATTATACAGATTACAGTTTACAGCAGGGCATTTTTGACACTGGTATAGAAGTTTTAATTTAATTTAAATATAATTGAAGCATAAACAATACTGTATAGTTGGGAAGTGTGGTATTTGAACCCACTACCTCTTACTAAAGTCTAATATTGTATTCTTGGTTTGTGCTATAGACTAATGCATGCATACTTGCTTTTACAGTTGAGATATGCATGCTGGAGTTGATACAACTTTATAAAATACCAAAAAAAGCTATCTTTAACTTTTAATTCTACAATAACACTACTTTTCTGCTGCATACATATCACGTTTCCCTCATCTTCACCAACCTAGCCCCTTGGGTTCTCAAATTTGCTTCACGGTCCATGGCAGCTGTGGTAAAACAGAACAGAGCGGAATACCATTATGAATACCAGTTTTGCCTATATTTAGCTTTTAAGTCTTATACGTACTCTCTGTAGTTTATATTTACACAGTTGTGGGATGTCCACCATCCCAAATTCCTCTATCAGTCGGTCAAGAGTATCCCTATTCCTCCTCTGTAGGTCATTATAATTATGCCTACATTGTTCAACAGTACACAGAATATTAGTGGCACTGGATATAGCCTGGGCTAAACTATCCCAAGCTTATGTATTATACTGAGAACCAGAATAGTCCCCCTGCAGAAGCATGTCAATGTACTACTTAACTAGGAGTCCAATATAAATTTTGGATTCCTGGACACCCTATCTCTTTGCCCTAAATCTGATACCCTTTCCACAAATGCTTGCCATGTCTACCATGAATCAAGAGCAATGGACAGTGATGGTTTCCCACCAATTGCAGTTATCACATTTACTGGGAGTGTACACACTGTTTGAAACTGTTGCAATCCACTTATTATTGCACAAACATTGTTAACTCCTCCAAGCACTGAGTTTGCATGATGCTAAACAGAATGCAATAGTGCCATGCAGTGAGGCATTACATAATTGGATTTGCAATTTCAAGGTTATTGGATGTACAAACAGTTGTGCATGTGTGTTAGGCAAATATGAAAGCCATGCCAGTCCAGATAGCAGGACTATCCTTACAGGAATATAGTACACTGTATACCCACAGTCATACATTTGATAATAAATGTGATAATACATAGATATATACAAAAATAACTGACACAATACTAGTGTGTCAGCCTTCATACATATAATTCATATCACTCCCATTATGTCAAGTGTCATAAGTGACAGTGATTATAATGGGAAGTGGAAAAACAGTAAATGTGTATGGCATATGCTATAGTCAAACCCAGGACTATATGTGTGACAGTCCTACACTTACACCTGTTGCCACAAGAAGGTTGAGAAAACAGTTGTCTATGTTGCAGTTCATTGTTATGAACTGCAATGTCAGAACAGTAAAACAAAGGGTGCACAGCCTGTACTAGAACCCAGGACGATCTGTACTCCAGCCGTACACTTACACCTTCTGCCACAGGAATAGTTACATGACATTCCCTACTTTAATAATCATTCTTAAAGTCTCACTGTTAATCACAGAGCAATGTCACTTCATGGGTTTGTGTGATGCCCAATAGTATTAATTGAATGCATTTGGTTTCAATTCTTGGTTGTCTGGGTCCTGTCTGCTTCCTTGGTGTACATTGCCATGCTTTGCACAAACCAAATAAGCATAGCCAAACCTGGCATTTATTTTTCTCCATCTCCCATGTTGCACTAAGTGATGCATCATGCAAACACTGGCAATTAAAAAAAAAAGGAAAGAAAAAAAAGAAAGAAAAGAGGCAGGTAGTTGTAATGAGGAAAAACAATCTATGACAAACACACTACAAAATGTTAGTTCACATGAGATATTTCTACATAGGTTTAGATTTGAATGCACACTCCAGTGTATCTTCAGAACACAGGATGGGTGCCTTATCCCTCTTTGACATATAAACAGCTTCACAGCAAAAAACTTAAGTCAATATGCACACAAACAACTGCAACAGCATCTATAGTGATGTCAAACCATACAAGTGTTATTTTTACATGTATTAGTTTTGGTTGTAGTACACCTAGTGATCACACAACCTGTCATGATTATTGGTTGCAAATGTACAGCTCTGCCTTACATTTCTGTGTTTGTTGGCCATTCTTCATTTATCTGAGCAGTAATCTGAGACATGAAGTTATAAGTCATTCTATATCATTGGCCCTAAAATGTGTGAGTATATTAACTGGTAACAATATCATATGCAGTTGCCAACAAATGAAGGGCAGGTTGGATGTTAAGGAACACAACCTGTGACTTGTATGCTGCTTACGTATAGTTCCAACTTTGCATCTAACACTTTGTAGATCTAACTTGAAACATCCAGTGCTGTTGTGCTTTCCTTCTCCTAATCACTAAACACTCACAGTTGCAATCCATTAGCAACAAACACTGAAGGAGTGCCTGCACTATGTTTACATCTCCTACACAGATCTGATTTTTTTGGATTCAGCAATTGTAATGAGTTCACACCTCATTTGCATCTTCAACATACTAACACTCTGAATCTACACCATATAAAAAGGCAGCCATATAGCTAGGCAAACTGAAGGTGAGAAGACTTGTCTATGTGGAGAAAACTGAACAGAGGCTATTACTTGGGCATATATCTGCACAGAGGATTACTGAACCTGAGAAGGTATGCTTGCATTTTGTCAGCTACATACTGCATATGCTGGAATGCAGTTAAGAAAAATATGAAGCAAAGTCTTTTACACTTTTATCACTATTCATTAGTTAGAAGTATACTGATGGGATGGGCATGTTTGCCAAGCGATTTCAGAGGTATACATGATTGCCAATACATGAAAATGGAATACTGTGTGATAAATATGTACACACGTTTCAGGGACAGTTCCTTTGACAGTACTTTTAACATTTCAAAGATGGTTTGTTAGCAAAATGTGTCATCTACCTGTTTTTTTTGTGAGGGGGGTGGACAAAGGTGAGTTACTGTTATGGCACAAACAAGGGCAGGCTGTTCTTTTGTTGGGGGCAAAGGTGATTTACTGTTATGGCACAAACAAGGATATGTTGCTCTTATTACTCTTCTTGTTTTGCATCCTGCCTGTTGTTCGTATTTCACATCTATAGAATGTTGTGTGTTTCTACTGGGTAATACTGAGTGGCTACCTTTTCTGTTTTATCTGGAATCAGTTATTCAGTACTTATGTGGTCTATATTAGAAGACAGAAGAGGTGTTTCATCGAACACCTCTTGGTCAACATATAAAGAGCGAACGCACTAAAGCACAAATGCTCAAAACAGCGATTTCTTTCCTTGGGAAAGAAATCGCTTGGCCATCCCCGTGAGTTTGCCCTTTTCCTCACTGTAGTACAATCTCAGAGTTGGTATATTTAGTTAGGGGGTGTTGGGGGTGAAGCCCCCCATATTGTTATGTTTGAAAGTGTGTGTGTGTTTGTTCTAGTGATTTCTTTCCCAGGGAAAGAAATCGCTGTTTTGAGCATTCGCACTTTAGTGCTTTGCTCTTTATGTGTCAACCAAGAGGTGTTAGATGAAACACCTCTTCGGTCTTTTAATATAGACCCGTACTTATGTGATACTTATGTATATTAGCCTTCTGTTGTCATTTAGGACACCTAGGAATATGCCACCCAGGTGTGTCAATCCTTGAATACCCCACTACTTCACTGAAGCTGAGAACCAGGTCATTGTAAATGCAAATTTGGCAAGAGATAGTTGCTGATCTGAATTTCATGGGTGTCCATGGCAGGACATATGAGCAGGTGCTCCACAGGGCCACTGACATGACCACATCTGTATGGAGGTGAGCAGCTTCAATGGGCTGTGACCAGATGATTACTGGGGGAGGGCCTGCTAGGCAACCACCACCAACACCCAATAAAGAGTTCCTGGCCAATATCAGTGCTCCAGACAGCTCACAGGAGAGTGCAGTACAGCATGTCCTGGATGTGGGAGCAACAGTGTCAGAGACAGCAAGCACATCTCAGGAGAAGCTTCTGGGTCGACACTGGTATCTCAACAGTTGAATACTGTTGTATAGTAAAACAATTGCAATCAATATGTTACTTCTATGTCACATGTACTTTTTTGGGGGGGGGAGTAAAAATTGCTACAGTTATTAGATTCAGTTTGAGATGACCGACACATTCTTGTTAAAAGTACTCTGAACTCATTTACTCCAATGGAGCTCAGGAAGTTTTTTTCTGTAACTTCCAATGGGCGGAGCCAAAACCTTTTGCAGACTCAAATGATGTCCTCACATTTCAAACAAATGTTAATATTTCTGGAAACATAGGGGTTACGAAAGAAGTATAAATGGTAAACTCTTCAGCACAAACTATTTTTATAGTGGTAGTATTCTTTAGGTTCTAGGTCTTAAACCAAATGTTATAAGTCACAGTAAACACAATCCCTGGGATTCATGAAGCTCGGCGCAAGGCCAGCGTAAGGCCTGCGCCGGCGGTGCATGGAATATCCGGCGCAGTAGCGCCATATACATATTAATGAGAGTGCACCGGAATCACAGACATGTGCGTAGTGTACGTGAGCGAGCCCAGGTAGGATGCGTCTGGAGGCGTGTCTAAGCCGGCATGAGGTGAGCAACCTAATGTGCTGACAGCCACGGTCCGCCCACAATAGTAATGGCAGCAGCCAGGTCCCGTGCAGAATGAAACGCACGTACAGTATGCAACATAGTCCCCGTCCCAAATTAACGGAGAAGCAAATAGAAGCCACGAAGGCATAAGTGTACCCGTCAAGGAGCAAAGGATACGCATAAGACCGCCGTCCGCAATGCACTGTCAGTGTTTACACTCAGAGAAGGTGTACAGCCGCATGTCAGCGCCGCGCCGACATAGGAGCAGCGACTAAGGTCACCACCTGTCCCACTTTGGTTGGGGCAGTCTCTCCATGGACAGTTGTGTCCCGAAAAGAGTATTAGAAATGGCTGATGTGCTACGATTGTAGGACACAATGATATCCCGTATGTAATGTAATGGTAGCATGAATTGGTTATTTCTGTAACAGAAATACCTAAATGATACAATAAACAGAATAAGCAAGGAAATTGCCACAATAATAAGCAAATTATTTAGGCAAACAAGTGAATTTCTATGCTATATAGTGACCGTTTGTCTGTGTCGGCCTGTAAAGTCAGATGTGAGTCCCGGAAATATCCCAGATCGGAAAATGGAAAAGGTGGAAACCCCAGCAGCGACATGGGCATGGTCACCAGGGTTACCTGCTGTCCCAATGTGCCATGGACAGTCCCTGATTGGACAGTCGTGTCCCTGCAACAATCGTAAAAATGGAAAATGACCTCCGATCCCCTGCCACGCAAATTCCCGCAATATACATGTAAATAGTAGCATAAAACATATACATTACGATATGGAACAGAGACATGGCATAAGAAAATAAATAAGGAACCCAAACGCTTACAGAATAAGCTCATAGTATGGCAAACAAGTGAAGTTCTGTCAACTGCACTAGCCCTGGGTATGTGTAGTCCTGCAAATTCCGAAGTGTCCACATAACATGCCCCAGTATGGGCATTGGAAAAGGTGCCAACCATAATGGTCACAAGCAGTAGTGACAGTACATAGCCGGGTAGCTGTGCTGACATAACAACAGTAAGGAAGCAAGATACCTCAAACACAGGCAAACATGTGCATAGCAACATATCCCAGACCCAGCAACGTCTCTGTTGCATACACTGGATGGTGTATGATGAAGTGTAATATCCAGAAGCAGAACCCATGCATTCGGATGTACTACACAATAGCCTCATTGTACATGTCAGTCACACCCATGTATACCCCTGCACCCAAACCTGCTAGCATCCGTGTGCAGCTATACAACCACACACAATGTGCATACCTGAACTGTGGTAAGAAGTTTGTGTTAGGCAATGCCACGCGGCAAATACGTACCCCACATGTCACCAACCCACCGCAGGTACAGATATGCAAATGGCTGCATGTGAATGTGTCAGCAGAATGTGTACATCCGGCATGTAGTATGTACCCGTCCGACCATCTAGGTTTGCATACGACCACGGTTCACATAAGTGTACACATGTGGACAAGTCGGTCGTTGGACCACCGCATCGGACTTTTCAAAAGTTTGGAAATGGCCCTGGGGCTACGGCAAAGAAGGAAACGGACATCACAT
>NC_056730.1:23742975-23764529 GCF_019279795.1 Protopterus annectens | reverse complement strand
CGTTCCTCATAATGTCGTACACTTCACTGGTATGCTTTCGCTTTTCGCCGACGGTTGAACACAATACCTCGTTGGCCGCATCGCCGGTGGCGGCGTGTATCTCCGCACTCATATCCTATGGATATGACACGCTATATCTAGGGTTGCCACCTTTTCAAATACCCAAAGTGGGACATTGTCTGTGGAATCGTCAGATTTTGCATGCAAACACATACCCACGGCCAGTACAAAGGACAGCAATTCACTTTTTTGACAGGATACAAACCTGTAGCATTACAGTTGCTTATTCTGTTTATTATCATATTTAGATGTTTCTTCTACAAAATCACTTGTTTTATGCAACTAATATAGAAATTATGGGAAATAGTTTTGTCCTACAATCTCAGGACATTTGCCATTTTGTCAATGTTTTGCAGGACACAACTGCCCAAAGGGGCACTGTCCCTCACAACGTGGGACAGGTGGTAACCCTACACATATCCCGTTACTGTACCGTGGACTGGTGACCATCCCGACACGCGGATATGTATTGATGCAGGTTAACATTTCCATGGCTGGCGTTACCTGCCCTGCCCACCCTCCAGGATGATCGGGTTGTCGGTCACTATGTTTACTATGTGGTGATTTCGCGTCTTACTTATCTGTGAACTTGCATCCCTGGGTTCCATATTACCCTGTTGTACTTTATATCTGTGTATGCGTACATATATTTCTACATGTGTACTGATATGTATTTCCGTATCTGTGTATGCACATGAGTACATATGTGGTCGACTTGCGGCGATAGTGGCAGCATACGGCTACGCTGTGTGCTGTAGAACCGGCGTGCGTTGAGGTGTTGGCGTTCCATGCTCTGCTGGCTATTGGGTGTGTGGTGTTTGGGCGGTGCCTTTGTTGGAGTCACACATACGTCCGCACATACGGTACACATTACGGGCGGACACGTTTGTGTGGCGTCCATTTTACTGTGTGTGCAGGTCAGGAGGTGTCAGTCCATGGGGCCTACACTGTCAACGTATGTGCTATGCGTTCCCTCTTTGCCAGGGCGTAGGCATATTGGGTATGCCTCTGTCTACCTACTGGGGCTGGCTCAGTGTGTCCATGGCTGAGCGCCCTGTGCCTGTGCTTGCCCTGGCAGTTGTGGCGGGCTTGGTGGCCCCCGGCATTATGTCCCTGCAGCAGCTGTTTCCGCAGAATCATATTGTGTAGCATACAACATACTATGAATATGTGGGCACTTGTGCCTGGAGAGTACTGCAAGGCTCCACGGATGTATCCAAGCACGGAACCGTGATTTCAACATCCCGAACACACGCTCTATGATTATTCTAGTTTGTGCATGTGCCTCATTATGGCGTTCTTGCATGTGTGTGTGTGCATTCCTGATGGGTGTCATCAACCACGGCTCCAGTCGTAGCCAGCATCCCCACAAGGTGACCTTGTGTGATGTCCCCCCTGGCGAATACCTGATACAGCTGTGAGGCATGCCAGATATGGGAGTCGTGGTAGCTTCCAGGGCTGCCAGCACACACATCCATAATAATGCCCTGCGCATTGCACACGACCTGGCAATTGATGGAGGGGTATCCCTTGCGGTTTATGTAGCGTCTACCCTGCTCCCGGGTGGTGACTTAATTTCTATGTGCGTACAGTCTATCGCACCCAGGACCTCCGGGTATTGTGCCACACGGTGGAAGCGGCGCATATTGCTAGCCAACTCCTCCTGAGATGTGGGGTAATTTATGTGCTCATGGGCATGTGGTAACATGGCATCCAGGAACTGGTGTAGTACCCTGGATGCTGATGCCTGTGAGATGCCCATTATGTCCCCGGTTGGCCTTTGAAAGGTACCTGTAGCCAGTATTCGCAAGCTCACACATACCTTTGTGTCCACTGGGATGGGCTCCCCTCTGTTGTCTCTTGTTCTCAGGCGCGGCCGGCACAGCTCCACTATTTGCTGTAACGTGTCCCTGTCCACCCTGTAGCGCTCTACTATCTCCAGGTCTCGCAGCCCTGGTAGGTCACCCTTGGTCTGAACACTCTCCTTCTCCTGTGAGGCCTACGGTCGTTGTCGGCACCACCCTCCGCAACTCCGTCTGTCTCTGCCACATACCTATGCATCACGGCCGCGGCGGCACCAGCATATACATATTAAAAGTTCCCCGTCTGTTTACACCCTACGGTGCGGCGTTTGGGAAATCGCGCTGTGTGTTGTGTGCATTCACATTTAATACTGTTGTGCTGTATACCCGGTGATGTCATTGGGTGTGTCTGTGCGGCCGTATCCACGGATTATTTCCGTGGTTTTACGCTGCAGCTGCAGCGGTACTGCCTGTAGTGTTACATTACAGTTGCCTGCATTGCCTTCGCCTGGCATCTTACATTACTGCATCCTGCAGGCACATGGCATATGATGCATTTTATCTGCAGCTGCAGTTATGCTACCTCTGTACTTGGCTGTGCTATTTCGGTTCTTTGCTCTTTGCATTTCTACTACATCCCCTACTATCTTTGCACTCATATGCCTCCCCTTTCCCGTTATGCAGGAGTCTGCATGCAGAGTTATCAGCTGCCGGCGTTTGCCCTTCCTGCATTGATTGGTGTTAATTGCTCATTACGGATCCATTTACACTGCTTCCGCATTTCCTCGTATTCTCCGCATTACCTTCCTATATCCGTGGTTGTTGCCGGTGAGGCCGTCACATGACTGGTTTAGGGAGCGCAGTCATCCTCGTGCACATGCATTTATGCGCGCATTCTGTACTCTCAGCGCATCTATTTCCTAACACGCCAGTCCTGATGCTGTGATGTGCATTGTACAGCCCAGATTTGCTGACCTCCAATATCCTTCCTCCTACAGTGGCACACCCTCTGTGGTTGACATGTATCTCGTGTAGGCCACTCCTCGGTGTAGTACCGCTCGCCGTTTGCTCCATCCTTACGCGGCGCGTTTTTGCGATTCACTATTATCTGCCTCATTTGCATGGAATTGACTACTAATACATGGTTACGGCGCGGACACCGCCACCACTCCTTGACAACCATTGCGCTGGGGTTGCAGCTTTACATACATACTATGGTGTGTGGTGGCTGTGCAGCTGATTTGTGTTCTACTGCTCTTTTAGGACATTGTCATATTATTTCATTGCTTTACAACTTCTGTGCACATATCCGGGGTCTGCTGTTCTTTCTACATACGTGCCATTTATGTCATTTTTTACATTTTGTGCATATTTTCTTTGGACATTCTCGGTGACTTTCCACATTGGCATATTGCACCTATATGATACCTGACTTTGACAGCCTTCCGTTACTCCTCCGGTATGTTTGGGTAAATGTAAACCATTTTTTTTGGTTTACATTGCCGTGCCCTTACGCTACGCCTGCGCCACTTTGTGGATCGCTATTTGCCCTCATTTGCATGGTGCAATACCGCACACAGTGTGTTTTGCATACCTACGCCGGGGGCGGGGACGGTCCGGCGCACGCCGGTAGTGCACGTGGAATTCATTCATACCTGAATCGCTAAGCAGCCATATTTGGCGTTATAACGCCGACGCTATGCTGGCGCCTGGCGCAAGGTTCATGAATCCCGGGGAATAACTATTACATTTGTAATAATTTGTAAACAACTTACATTATCTCAGCAACAATTCAAGTTACACATATACTATCAGCACATTTTATTCATTTAGCTGAGAGCTTTCATATGAGGATAAGGAGTTCTGTCTGTGTTACTTGGTTGTCAAGATATTTAGAAAAATGTGAAAATTATATAAATTAATATCATAAAAACAACAGTTAATATCTATTTACTTGCACTAGACAGAGGTCAAATATTAATGCAGTTGAGTTTAGTATTGTGTAAGCTATAAGATTAAATATTTCCAAACCTTGTGCATAGCATGGTTTTGGAATTACTGATGCAAATATGAACAAGCAATATTTGATGCCTAGAGGCATCAGTAGGAGTTAACTGCAGATGCACCTGGAGGCGTCACTCGGATGTAATGATTTAATGGAGATATAAAGGGGTAAAAGTATTACCCCTTGCGTTACTGTTAATTATGATGATGTTGCTCTTACCTCCTGCTTAACTTCTTCCAGGGCAGTCTGGATTACAGAAGAAAAATGTCTTCTGCAGATGGTAAGCCAAACATTTTTATGTCAGTACTGCTGAGCAATTTAAGGAAATATTATAGTGTGTGCTGTTGATGTCAGGCCTGTTGTGTGTATTGCTGTACTGTCTACAATTGTTACTTTGTTAGCATATAATGCAGTATAGTAGTGTAGGTTTTAATGTATTCATGTGTTTGTTGTTTTTTGTCACAGGTGATCATGATAGTGGGAGTGTCGGCCCTCTGCCACCTGATGTCAGTGTATCAGCAGACTCTGATGATGATGGTGGCCAACCTGAGGCACAATCGGGGGGGGGGGGGGTTCAAAGGTTGAATCTGACAATGAGGTTGACATACAGCCATACCATCCAATTCCATCAGACACAGCCAGTAGGCCTACACTTACCCATTCCAGTGAAGCCACAGATATTGGACAGATGGAGGGTGAGGCCACTGATCAGGGAAGTGTGGCTAATGGGGCTTCAGTGCCTGTTGAATCTCGCCATAGACAAAGTGTGGGTGAGCTGCCATGCAGGAGGGTTGATATGGGTGGTCAGAGTGGGGCCTGCTATCCTTCCTCCGCCTGGTGCAGGTGTCTTTTCCTGTGCCACTCAATATATGCTTAGAGCCATCACGGAGGCACAGGCATGGTCCCATAGGTGCTCTAGCCAAATGCTCAGGGTTGTAGATGTGGCACAGTCTGACAGGGATGACTGCCTGCAATGTGTTGCTGATTCAGTGGATCAGATGAATGACACATTGAAACAAGGGGTGTCTGTCATGGAATGAGGAGTGTCTGTGATTATACAGCGGGGCTCCACCAGATGTATCTAGGCACTGGAACCATGGCTTCAGCAGCCCAAACACATGCTCTATAATATTTCTGGTTTGAGCGTGTGCCTCATTATGTTCTTCCATGGATGCGTGTACATTTCTGATGGGTGTCATCAGCCATGGTTACTGTGCATAGCCTGCATCTCCCAGTAAATGACACTGTGAGATATCCCCCTTAGGAAACATCTGATACAGCTGGGAGGTTTGCCAGATATGTGAGTTGTGGTAACTGCCAGGTTTGCCAGCACACATGTTCAAGATATTTCCCTTGGTATTGCACATGACTTGGCAGTTGATAGAGTGGTAGCCCTTCCTGTTTACGTAGAGCCTACCCTGTTCCCCAGGTGGTGCCTTAATTTCTATATGTGTGCAATCTATGGCACCCAGTACTTTAAGGTAGTGTGCTACTCGGTAGAACCCATGCATATTTCTGGCCCTCTCCTCAGACCTACAGGGAAAATATATGTGGTTACTGGCATGTTGGAGCATAGCATCAGGAATTGGTGGAGGATCCTGGATGCTGATGCCTGTGACACCCCCAGCATGTCCCCTGTTGGTCTCTGAAATGTACCTATAGCTAAGATTCTAAGTGCTACACATACCTTTGTCTCTACTGGGAAAGTTTCCTCTTGGTTGGCTCTGGCTCTGGCTCTGAGCTGAGGCTGGCAGAGGTCACTGAGTTCCTGTAGTGTGTCCCTATCCACCGTGCAGTGCTCTACAAATTCCACATTATGTAGCTTGTGAAAAGATAAACGGTGCCTGAAAACTCTTCTCCTTCTCAGCCTAAGCCTGTTGTCAGCAGCAGCACTGGCTTCAGCCTGTAGCACATACAAATGAATCAAAGCAGCAGCAGCCCCTAACATTCTGTAGCTGTATTCCAAAAGTTTTGGAATTCACAGGAGAAACCAGCACGGAGTCTACCTGGTTGGTGTATAGCTTGTTGAATAGCTCCACTGTGTAGGACTGGTTGATTAGCATGCAACTCAGCTGCTTATGTTAAATTTGCATGCCACAATGTTTGCATTGTTTGTGCTGGGGTGCATACAGCTACACGGAGCTTACTTAATTTAAAATTCATTGCTACCATTGTGCAGTGATGCGCACATGGTGGAAAATGACAGTGTAGGGTTAATTGAATCCCCCTGTACCTCTTCTGTATATATGTAACAATGCTTTGCTGCCAAGATGTCAACATTATGAAATAAATTACTTTGGCACTGCCTAACAGCCAGTTATTTTGTACTAGTTGTAGTGTAAATCGATTTAGTGTAGTTTGTTATTTTCTCATTTGTGGATTAAATTATGGTTTAAGAACTCACTAAATCAGTCAATGAAATTTCTAGATTTTGTTGCAACAGCAGAATAAAGGGGTAAATGGCTCTTCAGACTACAGATGTGCACCAACAATTCAGGTGTTACTAAGGAAAGGTACAAGAGTTTATGACAATGGACTAGTTGTCATCTCATTTGATCTAGAGGGAGAAGGACTTGTGACCTATAAGTAGGCTTTTTCTAAGTGGATTGCCAAATGCATTATTTTTTAATATCAGTTAGACAACCACCCACTGGCAAAATGCTGTGGACAAAACCTCCACTATTAGAGGACAGCCTGCCTCCAATGCCTTTGCCATAAACATTTGTGTTGTACCCCCCCCCCCCCAAATCAGTCCTCATGCAGACCTTTATCAGCCATTATTGTTCTGACCAGGACTCTTTGAGTTGGAATACTTCTGAGAAACTGGTCCTCCAAGACATAGCCATTGCTCTCTGGTCTTGGACAACCATAAGGCTCCTTCTGCCTGGTGGCACTGCTTGGAATGCAGATCAACCTCGGACCCATCAAGCATGATCCCTTTAGTTAAATGTAATACTTATGTTCTTAATGTATAAATTGATATGGTAAGTCAGTCCTGCAACAATGAGTGGCTAACGAAAAAGCAGTGTCCTAGTACAGATCTGTCCAATATTTCATTATATCTTTTTGAACAATAGAAGTGTGACATTTAATAAGACCACCTTTGCATGTATTGAATTAGATAGTGGCCACACAGACTATGTAGTGGGCCTTCCTCTAGCCCAGTTCAATCACTTTCAGATACCTTTATTTTTTAGCTTATCGTCATCGGCTTTTAAATTTCAATGGCTGCAGTTTAGCTAACTGACCCTATTCACTGTTACATATCCATAAAGAAAAAAAAACATATTCATATGTGCTTGCCAGACTTTACCCTCTGTGAAGTACTGCTGCTTCCCTCTCTAATTCATCTAGCTGACTCAGTCAGCCTGATTAGCTCCAGATGACTGGTTTAAGGTTACTTTTTGGTTGCTCACTGCTCCATTTTGCTAGGAAGGCATCATTCCCTACTCAGTACAAGTATTTTGTTTTTTTTCACTAACAGCTCATTAAAAAGATCTGCCAGCTGGGTTTTCTGGAACTGTTTTTATGACTACAGTGCAAGTTCTTTACATTACAAAATATTTAATATGATCCATTCCCATATGCAGGGTTTTAGTTAAAGCTTGCAAACAGTGAAGGAATTTAACACTCGCACTGTACATCAGAGAAAAGCAGTGATATTCCAAATGGAAAACTAAAACATAAGTCCTCTTCTGTCAGCAGCCGTGAAAGCCTCTCTGATGCATTTTTCATGGCAATCTTTTCTTTACAAAAGCTTTTTCTTGAATTGCTCCCTCTCACCCTTTTCCTTTTTAGTCAAGATATATAAAACCCCTTTCCACTTTAAAATCTTCTAAGCTCCGAAGCACACAAAAGCAGCATACGCAAAAGAAACACACAGAAATGATTTCTGGATTCAATAATCAGTGTCAATACAGTATGATGCAACTCAGCCAGGTTTCACTGAAAGAATTGTATACATTTTCATTTTGTTTGTTTATACACTGGGTTAGCATGAACCCCAACATCTGCTGAATAGATTATTTTTTCTTCTGCCTAGAAATTCCTAAACATTAAAAATGTGTTGTACATGTGGACCTCCATCAGAGTTGATGTTTATATAGAACAATTGTTTTATTTTGTAAAAGCACACAGATAGTCACGAATTCTGCTGTATTACAGCTGACATCCATGACAGGGGAAAGTCAGGTGCTTGAGAATTATAATTCTTTCAATTGTGCTTTTTTGAGCATCTTTGACATCAGATAGTGGTAGGAACACTCCCTATAATTAGGTCCGCCCAGTTTAAGATGTGAGTGCGAGTCATCAATTTGGATCAATGATTGGGGCATCGCAAATTCACATCTGGGATAGTGCCTATGTCTCTTATGGACAGGGGCACTCTGGAAGGCACAGGCACAAATCCATGCCATCCTCTTGCCTATATGGGGTCCATATATTGGGTAAAATTGGGTTATATTGACTAGGCTTATGAGAATCATTAATCCGTTAGCCTAGTAATCTCCTATGAACCTAGGAACATCTAGAAGTTGCTGAGCTACCAGTATGATCTGTCAGAAAATGTTTGCCCAATGGAAGGCATCTTCATTTTGGGCAAGTGGAAAGGTCCCAAAGTCCAGCAATATAGTAGCGATTAGTACAATCCTGATCTTTTACATCAATTCACTACTGTCTAGTGGCAGCAGTAAAGGGGATGTAAGAATTTGAGCCACACTAGTACCTATCTGCACACTCCAGGGACATTAATAGAAAACAAAGATAGTGCTATTGGTCTCCTTTCAAGCATGCAGACTTCACAATCAGAAGTCACTCATATGGCCAGTGATGGCTATTTTGCTAGAGGCAAAGTATCCAAACCCCAGAGAGCAAACTACATACACATGCCAGTAAAACCTCCCATTTATTTATTTTGTTTGCTTGTTAAGTGGGTAGGCAGCAATTACCATGGCCAGAGTTTCAGTAATAATACAATTACTGTCATGTGAAAAACAGATACAGGAAATATAGTGCAATAATTTCAAAAATGAGTGAAGCCAAAGCAGTATATATCTTACAGTCAATACTGCAAGAAAAGATAGCATAAGGTAGTATCATAGTATACCCATTACCAATCAGACTAAAATGAAAAACTTAGGAAATAAGAAAACAAATCTGAACAGGTAGATAGAGAGTAATACAACATGTCAAACAGAGCACCTCACTTTCCCATCTTGATGAGTGGATGGGAAATAGAAAGTTCATCACGGGGATCACTTCAGTGGCTTTACTTGATAGAGGCACTGGGAACTAACGTTGGGTGGCATGATGCCAGGGCACATCTATGGGCTAGGCTTGTAAAGGTTCCAGGGCCATTAGCCTAGTACACACCTATGAACCTATGACCCTATCAATATTGAAATGAGCAAAGGAGTAAGAAACAAAGATAGCATTAGCATGGATACATTTTTGGTAAATTGAAATTATGAATGAAAAAAGAAAAACATGGAGAAGCTAAAAAGATGTAGAGGAGCTACTACAATAAATCCATGACTTATATAATGGACTGATATATTCAATACTATTTACTCAAGTAATCCTTCAAAAACATCATATTCAATGGTGAATAAAGTTTAAGATATTTGAGCACCCCTCATGATCAAGATGCATGACCATGATGCACAAACAGACTTGTTGAAGAGATCTGACTTGTATAGAGGGCTCTCATAAGTATCAGGTTGATGAGACAAAAGAGAGGCCTAGAAAATGAATCCAGGTAAAGAAAACGAAACCTACAGTATTACATATGACAAATATAACTACAATATGGTAGACGTGCATGTGGGGATGAATGATCTATGATCCTGAGGGAGATGAAAAGAGATTTGTCTGAGGTCTCTATGCATGTCAGAAATGCAGGCAAGACTCTGATACTGAGTAGAGTCCTGCCTTCCCCATGAATGATTCCTAGGAACACAGAAAAGATGATTGGCATCAACAATTGGCTAAATAATTCCTTTCATTCTATTGGGATCCATAATGTGTTAGCACTGAACCAGATGCTTGACAGTCCTACTTGCTTTGCAAAAGATGGTCTGCACCTGTTGTTCAAAGGCTTCCACATGCTGGCTAAAGCCCTTGCTGGCTTCATAGTGCCTTTTTTAGGTGGAGTTCTGTTAACGAACGTTCTAACATAGCAAACATATCAATATCAAGGCAGGATCAAATTAAGATGGCACATATCAATATCAGGTATCAGAAGTCTAAACAACAAGCTGCCTGACCTTGAGGCACTCCTACATTTGGAAGAAATCAAAATATGTATAATCACTGAAACATGGTTTAAAAGGTCATTATGCACTTTCTACATACCTTAGTTTAGCTCCTCCCTTGCCTTCTGATCCAATGGCAACTGTGGTGGTGTGTTCATATTTGTCAGGACACATATCATCTCTAGACAGATGCCTAGAGATCCACAAATTGAACTTAATGAACTCCAAATCGCACTGAACAAAATAAACAGTCAGTTTATTGTCCGTTACACATTCCATGATCTTCGAAATTTATGTCAGGTTCCCAAGCATCTTGGTGGACTTCCCATAAATAAAAATGCCTTCATTCTGAGAGACATTAACTACCCATCAATTGACTGGAAAACCTGCACCACCAACATAAGTTAGGCAGAGAGTTTTTTTTTTTAGATCTAATAAATAAACTCAATGGACCAAATTGTTACTAGCCTAACTGGAGGACAAAATATTCTTGGCCTGGTACTCACAAATGTAGTGTCATCACACACAATTCCACTAGTAACAACATCTCTGATTAAGTCAGATTATATTATAGTAACCCTTTCCTTTAAAGTAAACACCCTGAAACCAATATATCATAATTCAAAGATTTCAGCACACAAATATCCTAAAATTCTATGTTGAAGTCTCAAAATTCAGTTATAACATCACTCCAGACATCACCTCAGCAGATAGAGTCATAAAGGATTTTTATACCCATATAAATAAATGTATAGAATTGTTAGTCCTACACAGATCCAAATACAATGGGAAATTTAAAAGCAAACCGCCCTCGTGGTTCATGGACAGAAATAAAATCTGCAATAAAAGTTAAAAAATCATTAGGAGTATACAACAGGTCTAAAGACTCCCAAGTCATGGAAAATAATAGGAATTTGACTAAAAATTACAAAAAGGCTTAGATCTATTAATGCAGGCTGTGAACTCAGGCATCTGAAGCCAATGACGGTTACAAATCCTACTTACTTATGCTAGAAAACTGAGAAACAATATTCAGCAATGTGTAGAAAGTACAGATGCATAAGTCCTACTTACCTAGGGTTGTCACCTTTTCAAATGGCCATAGTGGGACATTTTCGGAACACACATCAGATTTTACAGGCCGACACAAACCCACGGTCAGTACAAAGGATAGAAGTTTCCTTTTTTGCCAAAATATAAGATTATTCTTGTAGCAGTTTAGTTGCTTATCCTGTTTCTTGTAGCATGTAGATATTTTAGATACAGAAATAACTATTGTATGCAACTATTACATTACATATGGGACATAGTTATGTCCTACAATCTCAGGACATTTGCCACATTTAATATTTTTGGTCAGGACACAACCGCCCAAAGAGGGATTGTCCCTTGCAAAGTGGGACAGGTGGTAACCCTATACTCACCTGTAATGGTAGATGATCAGATTCCTCACTGCCTCAGTGGCATCTGCCTAGGTAACACAGTAGTGGCTAGCTTTCAAAAGGTCATACGCCTTCCTCTCTTCCTGTGACAGCTGATTGGCTGAGCATATCCTGAGAGATAAGCCTTCAGTCCTCACAGGAAGTGAGTGTTCAGACTTTTTCTCTTCCACAAAAAAGGAGAGGAAAGTAAATGAAGCTATAATCATCTAGCAAAAGTAAATTCACAGTCAATCACAATACCATATGAAAACAAAATTCAACAACAGTAATGGAATTAAAGAGGTTGAAACCCACCTCATCTATGCACAATCCAGGGGATGACAAAATAGCCAAGTTTGCTGCTAATACATCCTACCGTATGCACCACTGCTTAACAATAAAGAAGGTCAACTGGCTAAAGCTGCCTAATCACCTTACATTTACTCAACTTCAAATTGCCACAAAATAATAGACAAACCACGCACATACCCATCTCTACAAAACATTCTCAAGCACTACTCCCTACCATATTGCCTTTGCTCATGTAATCAGAGGTTACTAATAACTTCCAAATCCCATAATACAGCTGGAGACTCACTATATTCATCCTATGTCACAGACAGTGGAACTCCCTGCCTATCCCACTAAAACAGGACAGCTAGGCACCTAGCTTTAAGCATAACCTAAAACAGTACCTAAACTCCTACTGGCACTGTTCTTTTTCACATCCTGACTTATTCTGTCTCTCTTTCTCAGATCTCTAGACTATTGCCAACCCCTAACTTTTCAGCTCTCCTACCTTATCCTGTAAATGTAAATAAATCCTATTTTTTAAATGTACCCTGCTTTTCATTGCTCCTTTGTAAAGGGAATTTGTATATTGCTATATATGCAATTGCAGCCTGTTTATTATTGTATAACACTCCTACAGAAATCAAATTGTATTAATTTCTGTCTTTATTGTATTACCCATTGGATGATTCTAAAACCCCATTTTCTACTGTTAAGAAACTGATTCTATTTCTCTGTAAATTATTTGAAATTTCTTTATAATTCTTTGTAATGTTTTCTAACTCTAATGGAGCTTTTCTCCCTGGATCACCAATGAAAATAGGCCTGATTGCCCAGTCAGACCATCCCAGTAAGCAAAAGGCAATAAATATAAATAAATACATGCATGCCAGGTGAGTGCTGTCACTAAGGCAGTGAGGAATTTGACTATCTACTGTTACAGGTAAGTAGAAGTCATACAGCTGAACTATGTTCATAATTCCTACTACATCAGTGGCATTTTGGGTAGATTTACAAAGCTTATCTTATCTGAAAATGAAAGGATAAGGATCCAAGAGTCCTTAGAGAATGGCCTCAGCAAAGCCTACCCTGGACCTTGAAAAGGAATCCAGTTTGTAGCATTTTGTGAAGGTATGAACAGGGGGACAGGCTGTTGCCTCTAGACTGCTTCTAGACTCCACCTCTTTCCAATGTGCTATTAAAGAGGATAAGGCTATAGTCAAGTGAGCCTTAACCTTGCCTGCAAGATTTAACATGGTGGGAGTAACAGAAAATAATAGCAGAGGGCAACCATCATTTAAAGTTTGCTTAGAAACAGGTTGACCTTTCTTAGCCCTCACATAGGATCGAAAAGAGCTGTTCAGTATTCCTAAAGGACTTTGTTCTCTCAGGATAGTACCTGAGCTGTCCATGTGCATCCAAGGTATATAGAATCTTTACTCCCTTGTTTTTTGAATAAAGATAAAACATTGAGAGATTAATGGCTTGATACAAGGTAAATTTAGAAACAACTTTAGGCATGAATGATGGATTAGTGTGCAACACAACCCTGTCCTTGTGAAAAAATCAGCATGGAAAACTGGATGGGGAATAGAAAATACACCCCTGGGATTCCACCTGTGTCCCTGCTGGACAGGGGCATCGGGTGCTAACTTGTTGGAACATGGGCTAAATTCTTGGCTAGGCTTGTAAGGGCCTCAGGGCCAATAGCCTAGCAACTTCCTATGATCCTATGATCAGATAAAGTTGGCCCACCATGAGAGCTTGCAGCTTAGAAACTAGCCTTGCAAACATCATTGCAATGAGAAAAACAGCCTTCTAAGTAATGAACCTTAAATCAGAATGAGAGACTTCAAAAGGAAGTAAAGTTAATTTTTTTAAGAACAAAGTAGAGATCACAGGGAGAAGGAATTTGCTTTTGAGGGAGTCTCTCCTGCAGCAGTCCTTTCATAAATTATTTGACCACAAAAAGAGAGAAAAGAGGGGGATCCATGGGCAGACCAGAAATGGCTGCAAGATGCACTTTGAGAGTAGCATATGACAAACTATCTATAAGTAGCTCACACAAATATTAAAAAAAACAGAGGTATCAAAACCCTTTTGTGACCTCTGTATTGGTTAAGCACCACACAGGAAACCTCTTCCACTTGTAAACATAAGATTATCTGGTTGCAGTTTTTCTTCCCCTCCTTAAATGTCTGCTGCATATCCTCATTAAACAAATGCCTAAATGTTACCAAAATATAATAATCCAGGCTGTCAGTTGCAATTGTTTTAAGGTGAGGTGTACCATTCACCCCATATACTGTGTGAGTAGATCCAGTCTGTGAGGAAGCGTGTGGTAATTGCCCTTGGCCAATTTCATTAAAAGAAAGAATTAAGTTTGCCTGGGTCAAAAGGGGGTTACCACAATGATCTTTGGTAATTCTTTCTGAATTTTTGGATGTACTATGGGAATCTTGGAAAGGGTGGAAATTCCTACAGGAACATTCCCGACCATGGGAATGATAGAGCATCTGTCTTCCAAGCATGGCTGCAAGGAAGTCTTAAAAAGTATTTTTTTTGGTTGGCTGTTTTGAAAGGAGGAGAACATATCTAGTTGAGATGTTCTCCACATCTACAGCAAGTCCTGAAAGACCTCTACATGGAGCTTCCACTTGTGAGGGTCTGTTTAGTCTGTCTGGCTCCATATTTTGCTCTGACAGAATGTGCAAGGCCTGAAGAGTCAGAGGATGCTGTAGAGCCAGCTCTCAGGCCATCACTGCCAGTGAGCAAAAAGGGTATGACCTTATATCCCCTTGCTTGTTCAGGTACCACATCATGGTAGTGTTGTCTGTGACCACTTAAAGAGGACCTGGACTCCATAAATGGTGAAGAACATTTAAGGCATGAATCATTGCAAATATCTCTGAAATACCTTCTGTACATCCTCTCAGAATAAGTACCTAAAAGCAATCAAAATAGAATCATCTGTTAAGGAAATTATTTTTTTTGAGCTATTATATAGAATTCAAATTGCCTAGACTTAATAAAGCCTTTCTGAATTTAATTATGGTGGTTGCCAAAAAAGCAATTACTAGAAAATGGAAATCAAAGTCTAAACCAACTGTACTAGAAGTAGTGAATATAGTAACTGAGATAAAACGACTGGAAGTGGGATCTTTAGAAACGGGTAGGAGCAAATTACATAGAAAATGGGAATTGTGGGGACAATACATGCAGGATAATGTTTTGGAGGAGGCATGAGGTTTACGTGAAGGCAAGAACTGAATAAGCTTTGTAATGTTTGATGGACAATGACTGGATAGATTGTAAGTGACATATAATGTTTGCAACTGAAAATATGTCAGTATAGTTTGTTTTCATTTATATAAATGTATAATTGTCTGTGTTATAAGTGATTATTTAATAAAGATGTTCTTGTTAAAAAAAAAAACAAAAAAAATAGAATAATTCGGGCTGTCAATTGTAATTGCTCTAAGATGGGGCATACCATTCACCCCTGATGCTGTGTGAGCAGATCCAGTTTGTGAGGGAGCTTGTGGTAATTGCTGTTGGCTAATAAATAGAGAACCTTTTTTTGCTGGGGTCAAAAGGGGGTTACCACAATGATCTTTGATAATTCTTTCTGAATCTTTGGAAGCACGTTTTCAATTATTAGAAAGGGTGGAAATGCATACAGGAACATTCCTGACCATGAGAAAGATAGAACATCTGTCTTCCAAGCATGGCTGCAAGGATGTCTTGAAAAGAATGTTTTTAGTTGACTGTTTTAAAAAGAGGCAAACAGATCTTCTTCAGGTGTTCCCCACATCTGCATCAAGTCCTGGAAAATCTCTACATGGAGCTTCCACTTGTGAGGGTCTGTCTAGGATCTGCTTAGTTTGTCTCCCCCCGTGCTTTGCTCTGATGGAATGTACAAGGCCTGCAGAGTCAGAGAATGATGCAGAGCCACCTCTCAGGTCATCACTGCCAGCTGGCAAAGAAGGTATGACCTTGTACCCCCTTGCTTGTTCAGGTACCATTTTACAATAGTGTTGTCTGCGACCACTAGAAAAGGACCTAGCGTTCATAAGTGTTAAAGAACTTTAAGGTATGAATCACTGACAATATCTGTTTTATACTTATGTGCTTTGGAATGTCCTGTTGACCCCATAAGCCTTGCACTTCAACTCCAATGTCCATTGCTCCCCACTCAAAATCTAAAGAATCCATCTGGACAGAATGCACTATGGTCTAAAGAGAGAGAAAGGAAGTTCTGGATTCAGATACAGTTGATCCCTCTACCACCGAGTTCCTGTTTCACAAATTCCAGTACTGGTATCTGGAAATCCAAGTATGGAAGTGTTGGGTCTAACAATTCTTTAAGTACCACTGAATTTTTCTCATGCATAGTTTGGCTAGCAGATGCCACGAGACTTCCGCGGTGGTGCAGCGGTAGAATTGTTGCCTCACAGCAAGAGGTTCTCCCGTTTGATTCTCAGCTTGGGTTGGGAGTGCCTTCTGTGTGGAGTCTGCATGTCCTCCCCCCAGTCGAGTGGGCAATCAAAAGATATGTGTTGAATGGGTGTGCCTTCGTTGAAGGTTGGGCATTGGGTTGGCAACTCGACACCATAAAAACAACTGCCAATCATTAGCGGACCGGAGTTCTGCTGTGGCGACCCCTAACCAGGAAAAGCCGAAAGACAAACAACAACAACAACAACAGCATTGATGCCACAAGGCCCAGAATTCTGAGGAGCTCTCCAGCTGAGACATTGTCTAGAAGAGAGAAGTCTAAGATAATGATCTGATATTGTCATAACTTTGTCTTCTGTCAGAAAGGCCATCCTTTTTACTATGTCTATCCAACACCCCAGGAAAACAATTCATTGAGTGTGTATGAAGAAGAACTTTTGAAGATTCAAATTAAAGCCAAGGTGGGAAAGAAGAGATGCAACCCTGTCAAAGGACTCCAAGTACCTGGCTACAGAATCTTTACAAATCCGCAAGTCATTTACATAAGGAAAAATTTGAATACGTAGGATTCTGCAATAGGCAATCATCCCACTATTTGACAATCTGTGTAACAGAGGCTTCAAAAACTAATTTAGAATATAAAGGTACATTCAAAATTTCATCTTTTAAATCACCGTAGAAGTTCTGATTATGTAACCAAGCATATCGTCTTAAAACAACAGAAGAAGTAGCATTTCTCAAGATTGTAGCTGCACATTCAAGCACACCCCTCAAAGCATGTTTCAAAACCTGAATCAAATTAAAAACAATTTAATTTCTATCAGATTTTTGGTCTGCTGGTAAGGCTGCAGCAAAATCATCCAAAGTGTATGCATACTGTAAAATAAATTTTCACACATAGCTTTGATAATTTAACATTCTAAAGGCTAGATTACTAGAAAGAGACATCAGTTTGCTCTGAAGCTCTAATAATTTTCCCTCTTTTTCAGGAGGCATTGGATAAGATGAAGCCAAGGACTTTTTATTTGAGTTGACAACTGGGGAGACTGCAGCTAGGTCAGCAGTCACATAAGAAAAGAGACCTGTCATATCCAAGGAGACCTTATATTTTCTCTGAGCCTTTTCAGGGACTGCTGGCCTCAATACTGTTGTCCTGCAGGCAGCTTTATAGGCATCTTCCAAGGCAGGTAAGATATGGGGGATAGCCACAGAATCTGGCATGTCATACTCTATAAGGTCATATGCCCTACCTGGGGTAGTTCTCAACTGTTGACTAGCAAAAACATCACTAAATCTAGCAAACATCTGAAGAAAAGTGAATACTTCTTTGTACTCAGGATCACCTTCTTGAGAATCAGAGTAACTGGACTCCATGGCATCTCTGAAATCACCAGTGTCTTCTTCAGAGTCCTCATCATTCTCTGAAACAGAAAGGTCTCTAGCCAAACCAGCACTAGAGCCAGGATGGGAAGACAACCACCAGAATTAGCTGTCTGCAGATCACTGCTAGTCAAGGAAACAACATCAGCTTTATAAACAAATATAAGCTGATTATCAGCTGTATGATGAAGTTTCTGTTTCTTTTTCTTGTGAACCTCAGTACTAGATAACATATCTGGGGACAGACTATTATGCCTGGCATGGGGTCTCTTACCCTGGACTACTCCTGTACCTAAAGAATTTGGTTCTTTCCTACTTGTGCCAGGTACTAGGACAGCCCTGGAGGATATGTCTAATTCCCATTCCATAGTGGCCGACAAAGCTACACTAGAGGGAGAGAGGACAAAAGGTAAGTGATCTGCAGGCCAAGCAATGGCTCTAACATATAGGCTGAGGCATATTTTTATTTTGTTTTTTTCTTTTTATGTGCTACCAGATTTAATGGGGGTAGGGGTGCCAGAAATAGGACCCATCAAATTATAGGAGAGAACACCGGCCAGACTAATAAACTGATGGTACTGGATAATATGCAACAATAAGCACTACAAGTTTCTAGTACTATGTCCCCACACAACAAAACTATGCCAAACTGCACTATTATCACAAAAAACAGTTTGAAATGTGTTTAGAATTCTTTTACAACTGATAGAAGTTCAAGTATTTCTAGTACACAGTGCAAATACCAAAGCAACCAATGTGCTAAATCAGTGTTAAAAAAATATCTCCACACATTCAACCTCATTAAACTATCATAAACTAATGTTTAATAGCGATTTATATCTTCTTATCAGAGAGAGTAAAATATCCACAGTTCCTTCAAATAACTTCATTTGTGGTAAAATCACAATCTGATATTAAAAACACACAGAGCATTATACATATAGTAAACAATGTATAAATGCTGAAAAATCCAAGTTCTGCAACATTTTCTGTCAAAAGCTGAGAATAAAGAAGGGTAAGTGCATTAAAGGCAAACCACTAGGGTCTAACAACACACATGCATGCTGCACTTTTGAGAGAAAATATTGAAAGTTTCCTCAGAAACGGTAAAAAAAGAACAAGCATTTCTCAAAGGTAGAAGATAATAAACAGCACTACAAGCACAAATGTTTACAGCAATTACTGTAAACACTGAAATAAAAATATTAAAATAAACATATTTTTAAAATAAACATAAAAATAGAAAGAGAATAACACTAATATATAAAATGAAAGAAAGGGAGTCTCCAAATGTAGCTTATCTGAGCAGAAACACAAACATTTAGCACTGGATCCTAAGAAGAGCCAGAGGACTTTCATCTTTGGATGGCTGAAAAAGAATGACAATGGTCAAAGGAAGAGAGATGAAGGGGACTCTGAGATAGAGAAAGCTGGCCTATTACTTTGGCAGATAACCCAAAATACCACTGAGGGAGTGGAAATCATGGACACTGGAAATATACTAGCAAGTAAATTCAGTGCAAATTTCACTCCTGAGATGACTATCAAAAACCTTCTCCAGTCCCCGTATCTCTCCGATTCCCAGCAGTATTAAAGATCATGTAGTGAAAGTGCTGTCCAAGAATAAGAACATTTCGTCCATTAAAAAAAAAAAAAAACTTCCTCCATGTGGCTAGATAACATACCAAGCTGTTTGTTAAATAGTACTAAACATGCCCTGATGGAACCTCTCCATATGCTATTTAAGCTGAACCTAGTTACAGGTCCAGTCCTGGAAGTATGACATATAACACTGGTGGTACTACTCCATAAAGTCTGCAATACTATTTGCCATGGAAACTATAGGCCAAATAGGTATACTTCTAAATTTCAAAGTTTCAAAACTTTGTATTTCTTATGGTCGAGACCATAAAATTGAAGTTTTTAAATTTCGAACTGTTTAAATGTAGATCGACGTACTGCCCGGAATGGTATATTTACTATTTTCCTCACTTTAGTGCGATCTCAGAGTTGGTATATTTAACAGGGGGTGTTTTTTTTTTTTTTTTTTTTTATTTACATTTCAAACTTTCAAAACTCTGATCTTATGATCTCGACCATAAGAAATTCAAAGTTTTGAAACTTCAAAATTTAGTAGTAGATCAGGCCAATCAGCCTGATAAGTGTAAGACCATGGAACACATTATAAGAGAATTAAATAACACTGACATTAAAAATCTCATCAGGCTAGATATGTAGCCATTTGGTTTTGTAAAAGGTAGATCCTGTTTAATGAACCTAGTAAACTTGTTTGAAAAGATAAAACAAACTATTCACAGCAGTCACACTGTATACACAGATTACCTTTATTTGACACCACACCTCATGCTAGCATAATTAATTCAGTAAATGCCCTAGAAACAGACCCCTGTGTGATGAGATGGATAGCGCATTGGCTTAAAGGCAGAACCCATATGGTGCGGGTGGCAGGTGCAGCATCAGAGAAGATGAAGGTGATCAGGTGTGTCCTGCAAGACGCAGTGCTTGCACTGCTTATATTCACTATTTACTTTTCTGACCTACAGACTAAAAGCCAAGCCCTATGGCTAACAAAGTTTGTGGATAACTGCAAACTAGGAGTCATTATCAAATCCCCCCGACACTGAAACCCTCCAGCATGAACTTATAATTTTACATGATAAGGCACAAAATACTGGAAAAAAATAGAAAAAACACCACTGGAGCAGAGTAGAGCTAAAAGGTATCCTTTAATACATAGATCTGGTACCTCGGCTGTTTGCCTTCAATGGACAACTGATACAAAATGCAACCATCTTAAATACATTTCAAAAAACCCTGAATCATTTAATCACATGACATGAAAATTAATTGCAATTAATCACATTTTGAGATTTCAACTTGAACACTACTCACATTATTACTTAACAATAACATTAACGTTATTATTTAAATTATTTAATTTTATATTACTTTACAAGCTATCAGCATTACATTTTATTAAAACTGCATTGAAATTTTACTAAATCATTAAAAAAGAAAAGTAAGAAGAAAAAACTATGAAGCCAAACTGTTGTGGAAACACCATTAACTAATACACAAAGACAACTTTATACAATATCTTAGTACATTAAATTCACTTCCAAATTAAGACCCCTCGGTGAAAGTGTCCTATAATTTAAAATGAACTTGCTCTCTAAATCTAACAGCTTTCTAACTATATCACCCTCCTCTTGGCTAAAGGCTGGGCAAGGACAGAAAAAAACAGGCCTGACGTATTACCACTATGCACGTTGAAAAAATGTTCAGCAATCGGGCTTTTTAAATTCCCATTTCAAACATCCCTAAGATGTTCCAAAATCCTGATTTTTAACAGCCCTTTTTGTCTGCCCTATGTACCGTTTGGTTTCAGCACAATTGCAACCAATAGCATAAAGTACAGCACATGAGTAACAGCTAAACTTCCCCTTATATACAAATTTTCTGCCATTAATACGGCCTCCCGAGATATCCTTAATATGGGCAGAAACTTTACAATGGCCACAAGGAAACATGCCAAATGCTTCTTGTTGAACACTGTACTGAGCCATGTTCAAAAACTCCTTCAAATTTGCATAGCGTCCATATGAAAATCTGACATATCTAGGGAATAACTTTTCCAACATGAAAATCCTCTCTTACTACATGCCAGGATTCCAAAATAATTTTCTTCATTACTTCAGAGAACCCAGAATATTTAGAAACAAAAAATATTTCCCTTTCCTCCTGATTACCTAACCTAACACTGACATATTTGCTCCTACCAACACTTAGAACATGTCCATTGAAGGAAAACAGCCGAGGTACCAGCTCTATGTATTAAAGGATACCTTTTATTTCTACTCTGCTT
>NC_056730.1:23720475-23737975 GCF_019279795.1 Protopterus annectens | reverse complement strand
ACAAGATCGATTACAAATGAAATGTAATTTGTTTAAAAACTGTTACTGTGGCAGTTAGTGCAAAAGACTAAAGCTATGACTTGTTAATGAGCTGCCTGTTGTGGCAAGGGAGCAGGCCTTCAATCCTTCCAACTTCATTTAGTTACTGTGTGACTCTGAGCAAGTCACTTAACCAGACAGTGTTTTGGAGCAATGAAGAATTTGGGATAGGTTCCTTAATGGCCTGCAGGACTACATGCCTAGTTACTATGAACGTGCTACTATTGTTTACAAGCCATTCCCTACTGCATAGCTCATCTAGTTCAGGAAATGTTGTGGCAATATTCCAAGTGCACCAGTGGCAGTGGGCTGTCTGAAGGCTGTCAGCAAATGTATTACACGTACTTATTCAAAGGCCGCAGGCACTGCATTTGTAGATGAAGCACTGAAACATAAAACTGTTTTCCAGCAGCGACCTCTGCATTAGTAATGGGTCTAAGTTTCATGATCAAATGAAATTTTACTTGAGCAGCTCCTCATCAAACACCAAACATCAAATGTCTGTTTCCTTGTAGATGCATATTAATAAAAATTCTTTCATCAAACTGTCATAGTCATCCCAGACACACAAAATACCAACAGGTATGTATTGGAGGGCCATTCACTGAACCCTGTTCACACCCCTCACTAATTATATATACCAACTCCGAGATTGCAATACAGTGGGGAAAAGGCAAATATCATAATTTGCTCATTGAAACAAAACAGCACATAATTCTTACTAAGATTGCTTTATGGTAGGTGTGACACTGCCAGACCAGCTATCTGGAATTTTGTAAATAATTCTATGTCAATTGTGAATATTAATATGATTTGTACAGAACTATATGTTATGTACTCCGCTTCAAGATTGTAACCACAGTATACCCTGCTTGAACACAGAAGATTAAGTTAAAAAACTTCAAGAAAATAATTTGAGATTAAGTGCTTTACAATGTGCTATAAAAGTTAGTTTCAATGCAGCAAGAAATCAGGATGTCTAGAGCAAGAAGTTTTTCTGTTTTGAAAGAATTAATTACTAGGTTTAAAATGTAAACTGTTGTATTGCTTTATGACTTCCTAGCAGCTGCACGTCTGAGAGATATGTATTTTTAACACAGAGTTTTTAGTTTCTGTTAGCCTGGGAACTGAAGACAAGTGACAAAGATTGATGTCATCCAAGCTGACCAAGCAGTAATGTTTGATATTAATTTAAGAACTCTCTGAGAGAGAGACTATGCATTTTGTGTTTTGTCTTGGACCTTGCAAGAACAGCCACTCATCCGCATTTGCCATGCTCTGTAAGTAAGTTATTTAGGGCCCAGTATCTTTTAAGTGTTGTGTCTTTCGGCTTTATCCCGGTTAGGGGTCGCCACAGCGGAACTCCGGTCCGCTAATGTTTGGTGGTGGATTTTTACGTGCCGAGTTACCAGCCCTGACGCACAACCTTCAACGAAGGCATGCCCATTCACGCATGCCTCCACACAGAAGACCCTCTAGCTGAGAATCGAACGGGACAACTATAGATAGGAATATAGTAAAGTTTACTTTAGATGTTTTCTGCATTTATTTGAGACTGTCCTACAATGTTGTTTTAAAATATTTCCTGTGATTCTGAACTCTGAAGTAACTGTGTTTATTTTCTGAGTATCGTCTTGTTCTTTTATTATTTATAATTAAATATATTTAAACCTATCTTTGTGGCTGATATTTGTGAGACATATTTAAGCTCTTAGAGTACTTGCATATGTATTTGGTGACATTGTACAGACCACTCCTAATAGCCTGGTGCTTTGTCAAAAACTTCCATTTGGATAATAGTAACATTACACAGTAGGATTGGCCACCCTTTGCAAGCACCTTATAGTAGCTGATAAAGAGGGGTTGGTGGCAGTGACCTTATAGTCTGGGCAGAAGGGGGCATAGCTAGTACACCTGTGCCAGCCTTCCCCAGGAGTGTCTGTGTGTTTGTATAGCTACTTGGGCAGGGACACAAAGCACTGGTTGGACAGAGAAGGTGCTGGAGGTCATGGCTTGACCCCTCAGCTGAAATCTTAACCCTTAGCTGTGCCAGTGGGAAGTCTTATTGGAGATCTAGAGAAAGAGGGAGAAACTAGCCCCAAGACTGACTATGATCTCAGTGTGCTCTTAAGGGGAAACTGTACTTTACTGTGTGTGTACTTGTCACCCTCCCATTGAGTACTGGGCCAGTGCAGGGGTGTCACATATTAATTAGTTAGCAGTGGTGGGATATCCACATCACATATTCATTGGTTGATTGTGGTGAGATAGCCACATCACATATTAATTGGCTTGTAGTAGTGTGGATATTTAATTCCTGTAGCCTGTGTACATTGGTCACTGAAGGTGTTTGTACTCTCAATTAGCCATGCAGTGAACATTCAGAGTTCATATCTCAATTGTTTTATTTTTTTTTATTTTGTTAGCTTATTTAGTCAGGGAGAGCAGGCAAACATGTCAGCAGTGGAGTATGGCAAGCTGACAAGGAGCTAGTTGGTCGAGATGTGCCAGGCTAAAGGACTGGTGCATGCCAACCTGACTAAAGTAGACATGATTGCAGCTTTGGGCACAGCCGCATCACAGACCAGTAATCAGGAGGACAGTCAAACTGGCCTTGGCCATGTACAACCCTCAGAAAATGGACAGCTCAACCTTTCCACAGAGGACTTAAAAATCCATCTGGAGTTAAAGAGATTTCAGCAGGAGACCAAGTGTTGAGAAATAGAAGCAGCAGAGAGACTGAGACATCTGGAGGCTGAGGAAAATGAGAAACTGAAATGCCTGGAGGCTGAGGAAAATGAGAAACTGCAATGTCTAGAGGTTGAGGAGAAGGAGAGGCAGAGGCAACATGAAAAGGAGATGCTGACTCTTTGCCAGAGTCATGTAGGTAATGGGGAAGGGAGTAACCAAACCTCAGAACCAACAAAGGTCAGTAAATTTCTTTCAAAATTTACAGAGGGGGATAATTTTGATAGTTTCATTCACATGTTTGGGAGGGTATGTAAACAGTGTAATGTTGACCAAGGGCTCTGGGTACAGTTCCTGACCCCCTTACTCCATGGTAAAGCTGTAACTTCCTTTTCTAAATTATCTGGTACTGATTGTTTAAGTTATAATATTGTAAAAAACTGTTTGCTAGAATGTGTTAAGTTAATACCTAAAGCTTATCGAAAAAAGTTTCATGAGCATAGATGCAAGGCAGATGAAAGTGTGTGTGAATATCTTGCTGAACTAAGCACTTATTTTCATAGGTGGGTGAGTGGATGTCAGGTAACCACCTTTGATGGGCTGGCAGACCTTTTGGTGAGGGAACAAGTCCTTAACACTTTGCCTGAGGACATGAAAATTTGGTTAGCTGATAGACAATGCAATACTGCAGATGAATTGGGGAAGAAGGGAGACCTATAACTAGCAAGCAGGGCATCACTGCACAGGAAAGGGACACCCGGTGCTGCTCATGGTTCTATGGGAACCCATGGTGGGCAGCTCAAACTACATCAACAGAGTTCACTAGTAGCATGGGAAGCCCCTAGTCCAGGTACATGTCCAGGACCAAGGGTTAAATGTTTTAAATACAACCAGTGGGGCCATGTAGCATATAGATATCCACAGAGGCAAGGTGGAGAGCAAAAGGTGGGAGAGTCAGTAAGTGGGAATGACAGAATGCCAGCAGTAGACTGTCTTGAGACAACAAGGGTACCAAACTACCACAAGAGGTTATATCCTATCTTAGTGAATGTGAAAGAGGTCATGGCTAAGAGAGACACAGCCTCTGACATAACCATTATGAAGCATGCAATGGTTGCAGAGGAGCACTACTTGCTTGGACAGTCTACTCCAGTCAGAGCTTTAGGAGGGACCCCATTCCCAAATACCTTTGGCTAGGGTTCACCTTGACTGGGAGGGTGGAAAAGGAAGCAAGCAAGTAGGTGTGTTTGAGGATATCCCTGCAGATGTCCTGATAGGGAATGATTTTGATAATGCAGTGCCATGTGTGCATGCAGTTACATGCAGTCAGGCATGGAGACAAGCATGTGGGTCTGGTAGCCTGGGGGAGACCCAGACAGACTGCACACTTGTAGGCAGGACTGTGGAGGTGGTTACTTCAGGGAGGGAGCTACCCTGTAGCAGTGAAACTGAAGGTGAACCACAGCTGCTTGTAGATACTGATGTTCCCTTGGACAGAGTGACTGCAAGGGCAGAGGTGAGTAGTAGTACCCAGGCTTACAGTGTGGCACTGCTATCAGAGGATGCCAGACTTCCTGTGGAAGGGGAGCTGTGAAGGATCATCAAGGGAGAGTTGAAACCGGCTCAGCTATCAGCCCCTACATTACAAGGTCTGAGAGAGATAGCTAGTGAGGCACCTGAGTTTCAAGGGAAGGAGGGATCTGTATACTGGGACAAAGGGTTACTGTATAGAGAGTGGACCCCTGAGGGAGGGCTAGGGGGTGAGAGAATACAGCAGATGGTAGTACCCAGAGCCTACCATCTGGCACTTCTAGCCATAGCCCATGATATTCCCTTTGCAGGTCATATGGGCATAAAACATACAAAGAGACGTATTATGCAGAACTTGTATTGGCCTGTGGTTTCCAGAGATGTAACAGGGTACTGCAGGATCTGTGAGCAGTGCCAAAAGGTAGACAAGGCAGGAGACAAAGTGAAAACTCCTTTGATGCCTTTGCCTGTTATTGAGGAACCATTTCAGAGGGTAGCTATGGATATTGTGGGGTATCTGAATACCCCAAGTACCACAGGGAAGAAGTATATCCTAGTGGTAGTGGATTATGCTACCACATACCCTGAAGTGGTGGCTCTGCCCTCCATTGAAGCAAAGAAGGTGGCAAATGCTTTGTTAGAGATTTTCAGCAGGGTAGGTCTTCCAAAAGAAATACTGACTGACAGAGGTGCCAGTTTCATGTCAGATATGCTGGCTTGTCTGTGGAAGTACTGTGGGTCAAGCACCTAAAGACCACCCACTACCATCCCCAGACTAATAGTCTTATTGAGAGTTTAAAGTGTACACTCAAGATGATGCTACATGAATTTGCAGACCAGTTTAAGAGGGAGTGGGACAAATATTTGTCCCATCTGTTGTTTGCTTACAAAGAAATGTCCCAGGAATCCACACGTTTTTCACCCTTTGAGTTGTTGTATGTGCGTATAGTGAAGGGACTTCTAGATTTGATTCAAGATTTGTGGGAGGGTGAGTGTTAATCTCACAAGGAGTCTGTTGTGGCATATGTCCTAAACTTCAGGACAAGGCTCAGTGAACTCATGGGCTTGGCCCAGGAGAACCTGGCAGAAGCCCAGTAGCAGAAAAAGGGCTGGTATGACAGAAGTGCTTGAGCTAGAGAGTACGCTGTAGGGTAGCAGGTAATGGTTCTCATTCCTGTCAGACACAACCAGCTGTAGGCAGCTTGGTAGGGATCCTACAAGGTGGTAAGGAAGGTTAGTGATATTAACTACATGGTAGAACAACTAGGCAGTTAACATGATAGGGAGGCTCTTGTGCTGAGTATTTGCAGTAGATTGCTGGTGTCTGAAGGTGGATTTGGTGACTGATCTGCTCAGTGAAGCTTGAACTGACACCTCAGTGGAAGCGGTAGCAATGTCCCAGCAGCTATCTCCTACCCCAGGTTTGAGAAATCCGAGCAGTGTTACAGGAGTTTGGGGACATGTTCACTGAGAAACCAGGATGCACCCACCTTGTGCAGCAGGGTCTATATTAGAACTGCGAAAGACCTATTCAGTGAATACGTAATCATCGACACGTATTACACGAACTGCAAATACACTGAATGTCTAAACCGCGAAATTCAAAATCTCCATCTGTCGTAGTTGTCCAACCCCACCACACGCTACATACTACCTACCCAAACAAAATAAATAAACCACATACATACACTAACCAAAACCCTACTTCTAACCCTACACTAAACCTTACATACATTACTACCTATGCACTTACCTTAACCCACACCCTAACCATAAGGTCCATAACTATCGCACACTTACCTTACAGAGCTGTACCGCAGAAGGGCCAACCATGATGATTCGACATTTTGGATTTTACACTTCAGGATGATTGGTGTTTTCGTGGTTCAACATATGCATGTCGACATTTCCGTATTCCGGTAAGTGGACCTTCGTGGTTTTAATAGGAAACCTGTGCAGCACCATGTGGATACAGGATCCCAAAGGCCTATTAAGCAGGCCCCTTATAGGGTGCCTGAGAGAGTCAAACAGACTCTGAGGGAAGAGATACAGGAAATGTTGGAACTAGGGGTAATTCAGGAGTCCAGCAGTCCCTGGGCCTCCCTAGTGGTGGTGCTGGTACCAATGAAGGATGGCAGCACCTGGTTCTGTGTGCACTACAGGAAATTACATAGTCACACAGAGTAAAATGCTTACTCCATGCTTAGGACAGATGAAGCCCTACAACAGCTGGGTGGGGCTAATTATCTTACTACAATTGATCTTACCAAGGGTTACTGGCAGGTGCCCTTGACTCCTAGTGCTAGAGAGAGGTCAGCCTTTGTGACTCCTTTTGGCTTGTATGAGTTCACAAATATGTCCTTTGGGATGAAAAATGCCCCAGCAATTTTACAGAGACTGGTAGACCATATCCTATCAAGAGAAGGAGATTTTGCCCTTGCTTACCTAGCATCTTCAGCATGTCAAGGAGGTGCTGGGTAGACTACAGAGCGTAGGGTTGACCATTAAGCCCAGTAAGTGTTAGGTGGGTATGGCAGATGTCTCCTACCTAGGACATAGAGCGGGGAGTGGTAAGATCAGGCCAGAACCTGCCAAAGTGGAAGCCATTCAGGCATGGCCTGCCCCTATTACCGAAAAAGCAGGTGATGACATTCTTAGGGACAGCAGGGTGCTACAGAAAATTTGTCCCCAGTTATAGCACCATAGCTGATCCCCTCACAGACCTAATAAGGAAAACAAGCCAGATACGGTAGTGTGTACCCCAGCATGTGAACAGGCATTTCAGAAGTTTAAAGGAACTTTGGAAGGGCCCTCTATGTTAGCCAGTCCAGATTACAGCAAAGAATTTGTTGTGCAGGTGGATGCTTCAAACCATGGGGTGGGGGCTGTACTTAGCCAGGTTTCCTCAGAGGGAGAAGAGCACCCAGTGGTATATCTCAGTCATAGGCTCCAACCCAGGGAGGAATGCTATGCAGCTGTAGAAAAGGAATGCCTAGCCATAGTGTGGGCACTGCAGAAACTTCAGCCTTATCTGTATGGAAGGAAATTCACTGTAGTTACAGACCACAATCCCTTAACATGGCTACATTGAACCAGCCAGCAAAATGCCAAGTTACTAAGGTGGAGCCTAGGGTTGCAAGTATATGACATGACAGTGCAGCATTTCAGTGGGGTTATCAGAGCCAACACAGATTAGTTTTCAAGACAGGGAATGAGGTAAGATATTCCCAGATAGGCTCAACCCTCTCAAGCAATACTTCTCAAGGGTCACTTGAAAAAACAGCTTGAGTTTTTTTTGGGGGGAGGAGAATTGTGACACTGCCAGCCATGCTGTCTGTAATTTTGTAAATAATTCTATGTCATTTGTTTATATTGGTATGATTTATACAGAACTGTATGTTATGTGCTGAGCTTCAAGACTGTAAACACAGCATACCTTGCTGGAACATAGAAGAGTAACTTACAAAACTTCAAGAAAATAAGTTAAATTAAGTGCTTTGTGTGTCTGGGCCGACTATGACAGTTCAATGACTTAATTTTTGTTGCTATGCCTCTATGAGAAAACAGACATCCGATATTCAGTGCTTGATGAAGAACCGTTCAAGTAAAATTTTGTCTGTTAAACATAGACCTTTTGCAGGACTAATGTAGATTTGTGTAAAGCAAATGGGAATGCTTTATTATGGCCATTAATATTACAATCAGATGTGATGTGCACATTGTGAATAAAGTGGCTGTAATTGCTGAGTATGAATATTGATGAATTATAATGACAGCAGTCTCAGTGGCCTTTTACGGTTGAAATGTTCTGATCCCTGTGGGTTCTGAAAAGGGTATACATTAACAGTGTCAGTTGTGTAACAGTTAACACACATGTCTGTGGTGTAGAAGGCCATGGATTCTATTACCACAGCAGGTAGATGGATTGTTGATGCTGCACTGCAGCATAAGGGGATCCTGCACTCCTGAGTGTGTTGTTCTTCAGGTGAGATGTTCGGCTGAGGTCCCATCTGCTTGAGTTGATAGTAGCTTAGGTGGATGTAAAAGATCTCATGGCACCTATCGAAAAGAGAAGGGAAAGTTCCCTTATGCCCTTGCCAAATTTATGCTAGGGGTATAAACACCTTCAATGGTCTCTCCTGAAAAGAGGTTACTAAACTAATGGGATTAACCTAGTCAATAAAATGATAAATATAAAACAATATCAGTGCATTCATTTTGTTTCACTGCTTAGGAAGCACTTGGAAGTGCTGGAATACAATGTTCAAGATAAAATTAAAAACACACTCTAACAAATGTTGCTGTGTTAAACAAGAAATATCATTTAAAACAATCAGAAAGGTGAATCAAAAAATGCATGCATTTATGCATAGTCCTACAAATGAGTTCATGGGGGTCCATGGTTTGAAAATAACCAGGGGCCAGAGGTACACTAAATCTACCACTGACCAGATGCATTTTCAATAAATGTGAGTTTCATGGAAAGACAAGTTTACTGTTTTTCATGGTATATTTAATTTCAATGTGAGACTGTTTTGCTTTGTTTTGTTTAGCAAATGGCCGGTTGATGATTGCGCTATAAAATTTTAAATAAAAGTATTATATGAAATCCAAATCCCTGTAATTATTGTAAAGTAAAGAAGAAAATATACACATTGACAGGATTAAACAGTGTTTATGGTAAATGGGGAGACAGAGCCAAGTAATAGGACACTGGAATGGTTGCAGGGGCCATGGTACATTAACGTGCCTAGGGCCGAGTTTGACCATGGACTGGAATTGCTCACAGCAGTTGGCTATCAGATTTGGTTACCATCTGAGGGGTTTTCTCTGTAAACTCTGCATGTTCTATCCAGGTGAACAGAAGATCTTCTAAACGTGTGTGTGTGCCTGTGGAGTGTGTTTCTGTGTGTGTTTGTGTGTGTGTGTGTGTGTGTGTGTGTGTGTGTGTGTGTGTGTGCGTGCGCGCATGTATGCGTGTGTGTGTGTCTGTGTGTGTTTATGTTTGTGTATGCCAATGGAGGGTGGGTGGGTAGGGTTTTGTGTGTGTGTGTGTGTGTGTGTGTGTGTGTGTGTGTGTGTGTGTGTGTGTGTTTCTGTGTGTGTGTGTGTGTGTGTGTCTGTGTATGCATATGCATGTCCTGAAATGGTGCAGCATACAACCCCAGATGGGACTCCCATTGGATCCCTGGATATGCTATGGCTCTTCCTGCAACAATGAATAAGGTAAAGTGAGTATCAGAATTCACTGAATTAATGCATGCAAAATAGAAGTAAGATTGTCCATCATTTTGGACTTCAGTTGATTTCAGTTTATTGACATACCAAGGGCATCCTCAAGATAAATATAAAAACAGATGTGCTCATTCATTTGTAGTAGTTTGTTAGGCTCTCTATTGAAATGTTGGCTTTTGTAACTCCTGGTGCTGACAGACAGAAGAAAAGGTAGAAAATCTAGGAGAAGAGCAACTCTCAAACATCACTCTTCTCTTTTACACTTCTTTTTTTTTTTTGAGGAGCAGGCTCCCAACCTCCAAATTTATATATACCAAGTATGAGACTGCCATACCTTGAAGAAAGGGGAATATTGAGGGAAATGACCATCTCAAACTTGTCATATGTAAGTCCACACATTCAATTCAGTCTAGCAGGTCTCAACATTTCAAATAGTTGCCAGTTTGTTACACATAGCCTACAATCTGTTTCTGGAGAGCCAAGGTAGTATTTTTATTCACTGGGGCGGTAGTAGGTAAGGTGTCCACTTAGCCTCTGTTAATATACCAGTGAGTTCAAAGTGTAGAATAATGAAATGATGACTGGAAGTTGTGTAGACTGCCTTGAGTTAGTATTTTATAAAGACATGAAGATGGAAAAGTATATTTCTAAAGGATTCAGAGCATTCTGACTGGTGAAGGGAGTTACGGATACAACATGGAAAATGTGCAGTCAAGACTAGGCAATGCATGAAAGATATCAAGAGTCTTCCTGAGGAAACTTCTAGGAAAATAATGCTGTGTTGATGGAATTTATATGATAGAAACAAAGTCCAAAGAATAAATGTGCAATACAGAGCAGGAGCAGAGACCATCTCCAAGAGGTATTTTGTTATAAAGAATCTCTTTAAGATGTCAATAGGGTTTACAGCAAAATTTATTTTTGCACTCATTCATATACAAAAAAGAGTACAATTGTCTTTGTTTTTTTTTCAAATTTTGTTAGGAATTTTTGGGAAAGGATAATAAAAGTAAATTATAAAGAATATTAGATGAGGCAGAGTGCTCCCATGTATTCAAAAATTAGTTCAATATAGCATCACTTTGGAAAAAATGCATTAGAGTTGTGACAATAGGAGGTACTGCCAGCCATGCTAGGAGAAGTAAGGAAGTGTATGTGTAACATATGCCAGCACAGCTAGTTGGAGTTTTGTAAAGAATTGTATGTCATTTGTGTATCAAACTGATTTGTACAGATGATTGTGTTTAAAAATGTATTTGTAAAGTTGCTTGTGTTAAAATGTATCAGCAGTGTGCCCTGCTGGAAAGAAAAGAAATGTACATGCATTATTGCAACTGTTTAAATGTATATATTTTAACAGAGAATACTGGAAGAGAGGGGTTAAACCCAATCCACCTGACTTTGAGAAATACTGGGCCTAGGCCATAAAGATGTTATCTCACAGTTTTGAATGAAGCCAGAGAGACAATGTCTGTAAGACATGTGGCTTAGTAGCTCTGCAGGAGGAGTAGAAGTGTTAAAATGGTTTTGGGACTTCCAGGAGCAGCAGCAGATCTGAACAAAGCTCTATCCGTGTGTACGTTAACACACTGGTTTTAAAGCCTGATAGCTTTTAGCAATGGAGTTTGCATGGGAACCAGAAGTCAGATAACCAGATGTATGTGATGTCTTTCTGTACAGAAATAATGTTTTAATAGTAGAGAAAACTGCAGTCTCAGGAGCAGTCTGTTCTTGGAATCTGACAAAGGAGGAAGACCACTCATCCACTTCATATTGCCTTGTGATAGTAAGTGACCTGGGATAGTAATTCTCTAAATCAGTTAGGAAAATATAGTGAGTAACTGTGTGACTCTTTCCAGCTGTGTTATTTGTAATATTTCCTGTGTTTGAAACTCTGGTGTTTATTGTAAATAGATATTTAGTATTTTCATGTTTTTTTTATTATTTATTATTAAATATATTCAAACTTTTCATTGTGGCTGGTCCTTTTAGAAAAAAATATTTAAGCTTTGAGAGTATTTGCATACATTTATTTGGTGATAAATCTGGCCACTCCTGAAAGCCTTGCTGTTTGGTCAACATTACCGTTTGCATTAATATTAACTTCACTCAGTGTAATTGGATACCCTTTTAAGAGCCTTATAGTAACTGACTGGTGGCAGTGAAACTACTTTGTAGTTTGGACAGAAGGTAGCATAGCTAGTAAATTTGTGTCAGCTTTTCTCAGGTGTGTGTGTGTGTGTGTGTGTGTGTGTGTGTGTGTGTGTGTGTGTGTGTGTGTGTGCGTGTGTGTGTGCTTGTGTGTGTGTGACAAAAATATAGCCTTTTCAGAGCATATTTCACAAAGTACAGTATTTCAAAGAGTTTATTGTGCATTTGAATGTTATTGCAAGCTCACAGCACAGCTTCTTCATACATAATTAGAAGGGCCATATTTTCAATGTGTTTGTACATACTTTGTTGGCATGGCAGACACTTTTAGAAAATGCAGTGCACTTGTGTTTGACAATAATATTGCAGAGAACTGGAGAGTGTTTGAGCAAGAGTATGACATTTTCATACAGGCTGCATTTTCTGATAAAGATGACCGTACAAAGGCATTTATTCTACTTAATTTAGCTGGCTCTGAAGCCATTGAAAGGGAGTGCTCATTCATATATACACCTGCTATCTTTGCTGGAGAGGGGAAAAATGTGATATTGCTGTACCGGCTGAGTCAAGGGAGGCCCTGAGCACTTAAAACATAAATATAGAGAAATATGTAACCCCCAGACAAATGTTACAATGGAAAGGCACTTATTTTATACAAGGGATCAAAAGTCTGGTGAATCTTTTGCAGCATATATAACTGATTTGAGGAATAAAGCTAAAATGTGCAGATTTGGTGATTAAAGGATGAGCTGATAAAAGACAGTCTTGTGTGTGGTGTTAAGGATGGTACTGAGAGAAAGATTTAGCTTTGTGAGTGATTTACTTTGAATAAGGCCATTGAGATTTTTCAGATATATGAGCTTATGGAAAAGCACACAAATATGCTTACAAATGAGAGATGCATGCTTCCAGTAACTTCTAAAGCTCATATTGATAGTATGCAGCGCGTGGTTAAAAGAAACTGACCCAAGCACTTGGCAGCAACTGTAGCCCCTGCAGCACCGACTGGTAAATGCCAGAGCTTTCTAGCAAGTTCCAGAGTTCGCACAGTCCCAGTGAAGCATAAGAGTGAGTCAGCAAACTCAAAGCTTGGGCCCCAATCTTGTTTCATTGCCAACTGTTGTAATTGTGGTGGAAATCATGAATCTAAAAAGGAAAACATGTTTAGCTTTTGCTCAGCAATGCCACAAATGCAATAAGTGGAATAATTTCAAGAGGTTTTGTAAATCAAAAGGGACACATTATTTTATTAAAAATTAACATTTCAAGAAACGAGTTATCAATTACAAAGTCATGACTCTACATCACGTATTTTCATGCTGATGGTGTGTTAGTGCTTCATGAAACACTCAATGCAGTAGATTTATGGGCAAAGTATGAGGTATTTTGTACTGCTCGGATAAATGGAAAACCCATAGACCTCGAAGCTGACACAGGTTCCAAGTGCAATGCTATGTGAGCTGAAACCTTTGCTAGAGTATGTGCTGGTGAAAAGCTTGATTTGGCAAAGTGTGTGAAGCTTGTTGCTTACGGTGGTGAAGAAATTCAAACTGAAGGCTCAGTAATGCTTTCATGTTACTCTGCTGGGAGAAGTTAAGACTTGTCATTTTATGTGGTCAAGAGACACATCCAGTCATTATTAGGGCTCAGCAACAGTTTGAAAATGGGACTGCTTCCATTTAATAAGGAAGTCCATCAGGTTAGCTTAAAAGACCACTACTCTAATTTCGCCCAACATATTTTTTTTCTACCAACGCTGATACTTTCGAAGACAAACTAGGCAAGCTTCCAATTGTGTACTCCATGAAGTTAGACCCAGATGTTAGCTCAGTTATCAGGCCAGCCCAGAAAGTTCTAGTAGCTATGCAGGACAGAGTCAAAGCCGAGTTAGATAAAATGGTACGACAAGGTGTAATTTGTCCAGTTGATGAATCAACTGAATGGGTATCTTCCATGGTGGTTGTTCATAAGAAAAGTTCAGATGACATCAGAATATGTATTAATCCACAAGACTTAAACAAAGCACTAAAAAGACCTCATCATCCAATGTGCATAGTCGAAGAAGTTGTAGCTCTGATGCCAAATGCCACTCTTTTTCTGTATTAGATGCAAAAAGTTCATTTTGACAAATTCAGCTTGGCAAGAAATCCTCATTGTTAACTATTTTCAGTACTCTGTTTGGAAGGTACAGATTTTTGAGAATGCCATTTGGAATAAATTCTGCAAATTATGTCTTTCAATGTGCAATGGAGCAAATTTTTTCTGGCATCCCTTGTGCTATTATAGTAGACGACATACTAGTAGGAGGTAACAATGAAGCTGAGGATGACAGAAACCTCAGAAAACTTCTGGAAAAAGCTCGTCGAGTGAATCTTAAGCTCAATCCACAGAAATGCAAATTCAGGCTACAAGAGGTTACTTATGTTGGTCATTTATTTACCAGTCTGGCCTATGACCAGACCCTTCTAAGCAAACAGCCATTCTCAAGATGCCAACTCCAGACAACATTTAAGCCCTGCAATGTTTTCTTGGCATGGTTAACTGTCTAGGCAAGTTCATTTCAGACTTATGCCAATTTTCAGCACTGCTTAGAGAGCTGACACATAAAGATGTATTCTGGTCTTGGTTAGAACAGCATCAAAGAGGATTTGATGTCCTGAAACAGGGAATTTCCAGTCCACCAACTCTCAGATGATGTTCATAAACCTGTTACTCTTTCATTTGATGCTTCAAAATTTGGTCTAGGTGTAGTCATTCTAAAAGAAGGTCAACCTGTTGCTTATGCATCAAGAGCTCTTACCAAAACTGAAATGCAGTGTGCTCAGATCGAGAAAGAGCTTTTGGCAATTGTGTTTGCATGTTCTAAGTTCCATGATTATGTTTATGGTAGACCTATCCAGATCGAAACAGACCACCAACCTCTAGTCACTATCTTGAGAAAGCCTATGTATACATCCTCTCCCAGATTGTAATGTATAATGTTGAGATTGCAAAAGCATAATTTCGCTCTTGTGTACAAGAAAGGCAAACTTCTTTATCTTTCTGATACGTTATCCAGATGACCCAGAAGTACTATTGAACAGCATGAGAATGAGAACCTTGATTGTGAAGTCATGGAAGTAAGAAAATTTTCTTCCGCATGTCTTGATGAGCTGCGGATATCATACAGCCACAGATCCAGTTTTACAGAGACTCAACCACTTTATTAATCAAGGATGACCATCAAAGCAATCTAGTTTACCTCAAGAAGTGCAACCTTATTTTCTATACAGACATGAGATTTTGTCTGACAATGGTATCATTATGAAAGGTCTGAAAGTTAATTATTCCAAAGTCCTTGCAACAAGAGTACGTTACTATCTTGCATCATCCTCAGGAACCAGCTCTACCAAAAGACGGGCGAGAGGATTAGTAGGCTTTCTATGTCACAAGACATTGAGAGAGTATTTTCATCTTATACTGTGTGTAATAGTATCAAGTCACATCAACAGAAAGAACCACTTCAGCTAAACCAGATTCCTGAACTACCTTGGACGACAGTAGCTACTGACATTTTTGAATGGAATGGTCAGCATTATTTGGTGTTAGTAGACTCTTATTCTAATTGGTTCAAGATTGATCTACTTCCTAATTTATCATCCAGTACTGTTACTAAGATGAAACATAATTTTGCATTCCATGGTAGTCCGCACAAAGTTATTTCTGACAGTGGCACGCAGTTTACAAGCCAGCAGTTCAAAAGATTTGCCAAACAGTGGGACTTTACTCATGTCACGAGTAGCCCAGAATATCCATAGTCAAATAATTTGGCAGAATGTGCAGTCCAAAGTGCAAAACAGTTACTAGAGAAATCAAAATGAGACAATAGTGATGTTTTCTTGAATCTCAGGAATCTCAGAAATAATCCTCGTGGTAAACATCTTGGTTCAGCTACCCAGAGACTTCTGTTGAGACAAACCAGAACCACATTACCAGTCAGTACTCAATTGTTGGTTCCATGTGTTAAGAACAACAGGTCAGTGAAAACCATTTTGTTGAAGAAGTGTTTAACCCAGAAGTCCTACTATGATAAGACCAGCAAACTGCTGAATCCATTAAGAGAAGGAAAAGTAGTAAGAATGCAAACGTCCAAAGGTTATGATCGGATTGGAGTCATGAAAAATATTTGCCTAGAGCCAAGATCGTACATTGTGGAGTCACAAGGAGTAGAGTTTAGGGGGAATCGGAAACATTTAATGCCAGTGTCTGAGCCTATACCACAGCACATAGCCTGTGAGAAAGACTCTTTATCTCAAAGTGAGTTGACCAGTGTTCCAGTTCCATAGGAAGTTCCAGAAAATATTCCTGTTCCTGTGATGAATCCAGATGTTCCTGATACAAGTTGTTCACAGAAGACTGTCCTTGTTGCTAAACCCAGTCCAGATTGTTATGTTATGAGATCTGGTTGCATCTGTAGACCATGTTATAGATACACAGCAACTTGGACATGAACATTGTGTTTTTTTCTTATGTCTATAATAATGCATGTCTAACTCCAATGTTATTTTCTAAGGGCAATCTTTCTAAGAGGGAGGATGCAGATCAATGGCTGTGTATGTACCTTTAAGAAGCTATCCAAGGGCTTGCACAAGTGTACAAATACTGAGCACATGTGAGTTTGACAATCATTTTCTAGTTAGCTGTTGAGATGTAAGCATGTATGTATATAAGGTCTGTCTGTTAATCAGCTCGTTTATATTTTATGGTGCTGCTATCCATCCTGATGTATTTCTTTGTAATAAACCATCTAAGGTGGGATTTGGCATAATGGTTAAGGTGTTTACCTTACAGTAACAAGGTACAGGGTTTGATTCTCACATGGGGTAATTGGCTAGGCAGCTAGCCTAATACTACTCTATGAACCTATAATCTAAACAAACTACCCTGCCTGCTTGTCATCTATGTTAGAGAGGGACGAGCAACAAATAGTAACTGTGTAATAACTATAAAGCAAGAACATAAGTATAAAGTGCACCTGGGGCAAAGAGGACTCTGATGTGGAAATTAATGAAAAAGGTGAGTTCAACAGAGTGGTATACTTTCTAGGATTTCTTTCTGTCTACCTTTTCATTCAAAACTAGGATAAGCTCTGGCTCCCGTGATTTTCAAGTGGATAACATGGGTAATCAAAAAAATGAATGAAAAATAAAGAATATACTGGGGGTGAAGTGAAAACATTAAGAGTGAGCCAGAAAGGGATGAATGGGAACAGAATAAAAAAGAAGTGAAGAACCAACAAAAAAGGAAATAATTGATTTAGAAATGGAGAGTCAGAAACAAAAGAATGGTGACTTGAAGCCAAACAAAACAGCAAAAGAGAATATTATGTGTGCTAGAGAGTTTTCAGGCATTAAGAGAGTAAGCTGAAAACAAGGAGCAGAATGACAAGATATCAAAAATATTAGGGAGAGTGTTGACTCATCCATGGGAAAAGGAAAGAAATTATATCAAGCAAAAGGTTAACAGTAGACAATGGCCACAGATAACAACTGTTATGTAGAAATGTGAAGAACATTAAGGGTCTAGAAATTTTCAAGGCAGTGCTAGGGTTATCAGTTCTGCAATAGGAATAGTTTAAAAACACATTAAACATGATGCAAACATTATTCTATTAGTAATCTTTTTGGGTAGCCTAGAGATAAGGAAAGATAGTTGGCTTAAGATTTATACTTACAGAAAAACAAATGGAAGATTTTAAGATTACAGAATCTGTGTAGACAGGCCGCGATAACAGATGGAATATATCTTAAACAGACAAATGCATACTTTCCACAGGAGCTAAGGGAAATGGTGCAAGAGATTACACTTTAGTAACACC
>NC_056730.1:23567975-23715475 GCF_019279795.1 Protopterus annectens | reverse complement strand
TATTTTTTATTTATTTATTTTTTTCCAAACAGCCTGTCGCCATTAACTTTTTGAAATGAAGCTCTGGGCTATATAGTTGTAATACATCAGAATATGAATAACTTGCATTAAAAATGCAGAACTTGGTTTGTCACAAAATTAGTCATTAAACAAGTTTTCAAGGGAGTAATGTGGTCATTTTGTTTTCAGAAAAGCAATACAAATATTGTGTAATTAAGTGTTTTGCAGGATAAAAGGTGTCATAAAATTCTGGATTAGAATCCTATAGGGAGCTTTAAGCTGCTACTTAATTATTGTCAGATACACATCAACATCATGGAAGAACAATTCCACATGATGCAAGTAAGTTTATTGTTTGGCCTTTTCTTTCTTTTAATTCTTTACCAAACATACAAAAATCATTAACACGGCCAAAAGGAAACCTATTGTAGCATTATGTGACATCTTACTTGAAAAGCTGCGTCTTTTCCTGAAAAGGACCTCATAGTTCTGGGTTCCTCCCAGACTCCAACATAAGAGATTTAGCACATTTATTATCTAATTTACAAGAAATTCATGATACTTTAAGTTACTATTAAACCACATTAACTATTTCTGCTTCATATGTACTCAACTGACCACTGCGGTGGTGGTGCTGCGGTAGCGTTGTCGCCTCACAGTTAGATGTTGCCCATTCTATTCTCAGTTAGAGCGTCTTCTGTGTGGCGACATGCGTGAATGGGCGTTCCTTCATTGAAGGTTGTGCGTTAGGCCTGGCAAGCCAGCATGTAAAACTCTACTGCCAATCATTAGCAGACCGGAGTTCCTCTGTGGCGACCCCTAACCGGGAAAAGCCGAAAGACACAAACAAAATGTACTCAACTGACCATTATTTTGTCACTGTAGCAAATGTCTGCTTGACAGATAATTATTTTGCTTATATACATTTTATTGAATTTTGCTGTAGTACATCTAAGGTTTATTTCATGTTGCATGCATTTTCAGTGCAATCCTCTGTTAGTTGAATCTGTCCTACATACCCCTTCATCTCTCCTCTCCCATATTGTTTCTTCCATCATTTCTTGACTGCTGCTCACCCCCATACCTCTTTTACTATCCCTTAATTCCTGATCTTCTTGCAGTGATTTATTGTGCCCCGATTTCGTTTCCCTTTTCTGAGGTTCTAGAGTTAAGGTGACTTTTGTTCAATATTTTCTTCCTTACTGTTGTCATTATGTTAGTGCTCTACACACTGCCTCCAAAGTCCCAAAAACAATGTATCTGTTTCCCCTCGCATGAGTAAGTCAGTGACTTTTGTTATTTTCTGCACTTCAAGGACACCCACTGGGAAATCATATTAAAAGAGTTTTACTTTGAATAACTGTTTATAGAGTTAGTAAATTTGAATACTGAACAGAACTCAAGGCTAGACTTCACATTAATTGAGAATTTGATACTAAGCCTGTTATAAGTGTTGTTTAGAAAAAGGGATGCAAATTACGTGTTGCAGATATCACTGAGTATGTTAATGTGTGTTTAATCTGTATAATACAGATTGCAATGAAACGAGACTAGAATAAACATAGCTTTGAGAGGTTCTCGTAAGAACGGAAAGAGATTAAAAGAAACAAGTTACTTGACATCATGTATGAAAGGATACATGCTTTTAAAAGTCAAAGCATACACTAAGAATAAGAAACAAAACTTTACCGAAACCAGACTGTCAGATTTTTTCCTGATGTGAGTGTTGATTTTTTTGTGTGTGTATAGGTTCATAGCTTAGTACTAAGCTAACTGCCCTTGCAAGCCATTTTAAGCCTAGCCAATTATCCCTTGTAAGACTCAAACCCTGCACCTTGTGTTTATAAGGCAAACACCTTAGCCATTAAACCACCCTCCTAACTATTAGTATATACAAAATTGTATTGCTGTGCAGGGCACTTTCCCCACTGCTAAAAGTATTTATATGGTGAATTCAATGGATCATGAGTTGATGTACTTCTGTAATATACTGGCTTATGATGAAGTGTTAGTTCAATGAACTGACATAAAGGTGTGTGTGTGTGTGTGTGTGTGTGTGTGTGTGTGTGTGTGTGTGTGTGTGTGTGTGTGTGTGTGTGTGCATACAAGACATTATATGGTTGTAGTGCATTTGCGCATATAATTCCAAAATATGGAACATTACATTTGAGGCTTAAGAGACTGAATTCTCTTAATGCCGGCTTCTGTGTGTGTGAGATTGTGTTATAGCAAGAAGTGGGAATTTGTCCATTCCCTGCTTTTGCCCATTTTCAGAGGTGGTCTATATAATTAGCAGGGGGTATGGTGGTGCAAGAGGGTTCCCACCTGCATAAATGTTTTTTTTACATTTTTTGTAGTCTTTCATTCTTTTGTGATTTGGTATTTGTAGATTTATTTTTTGTGTTTGAATATTTGTGTGTTCAATATTTCATTAAATAATCATAGATAGATAGATAAGGATTCCTGTAGAAATGTATGATGTTCTGTAACTTTATGAAAATCTGGAGTTAAAACTATCATAAAAACATACCATCCTCAAAAATAATATGCATCTGAGCTGAATATCATCTCTCTGTCATACTGAAAGAGAAAGACAGCGGGTTATAGGTATTGTAGCATAGTTGTTCTTCTTTCGGCTTTTCCTGGTTAGGGGTCATCACAGCAGAACTCTGGTCTGCTAATGATTGGCATTAGCTCGACACCCAACCTTCAATGAAGACACACCCATTTACACATGTCTTTCAAATGCCACTTGACTGCAGGGAGGACATGCAGACTCCACACCAAAGGCGCTCCAGCCAAGAATCGAACGGGAAAACCTCTTGCTGTGAGGCGACGACACTACCGCTGCACCACCACAACTTCTATAGGTATTGTAGCATAGTGAAGTGGTTTATATCAGTAAGAACAGTAGAAAGTGACCCAAGCACATATAAATAGTGGTACCAGTAATGTGTACAACCCCAAGTCGATCCAAAAGTATATAAATAAATCAATGTCTTGTTCAGTGATGTCTTTTACTTTGAGAGTAGAGAGAAACCTACCTGTATTAGTAAGAACAGGTTTGCTGACTGAACATTTAGAAATAATATAAAAAGAGAGCTGAAATAAATCCAGGCAGAGAGCTTGTCCTTGGTAAAGGGTACTTAATATCCAGAGCAAAAAATCTAGGAAACCAAAGTTAAAAAAAAAAAACCCTTGGAGAAGAAGCTGAAAGATATTCCTGTCAAAAAGAATACAAACAGAGCTGCACAGAACATATCTCCATGCAATCTAAGACTGAAGGTAATGGATGTGTGTTTCAGACAAAACTCTGCAGACTTTATTTTTGTTTGGAAGACTTAGCTTCATGTGCAATTGCATAAACTCAACTATGCTATTTTTGCAAAGACTGTTTTTCTCACCTACATTAATGTTCTACAGATAGACAGATATAGAGAGGGATACACAAACAATAGCTCAAAAGATCAGATGATAAAAAAAAGACAGAGAAAAAGAGGAAAGGTGATGTGATATTAAATGTTGATACACTAACGCACACACACACACACACACACACACACACACACACACACACACACACACACACACACACACACACGTATAAAATATGTCAGCTGATAAGAAAGAACATAGTGAAAAAGCTGAAAAGGCTGTATGGCATTACATGCTGAAAAATATAAGAATTTCTGTGGAAATGTATGACGTACTTTGAGTTTATGAAAATTTAGAGTTAAAACAGTTGTGAGTGTTGACATTTTGATATGTTGACACTTTTAAATATATATTTACTATGAGTACACCTGAGTGCTAGTGTCATTGCTGGATTCAGATGCCAGTGACTTTATGTCCCCTGATGCTTTCTTATAGCTTTCATCTCTCGGTGGCTATGATATTTGGGGTACACCTGATATGAGCCTTCATTGGGTGGGTCCTTTGTTTCTTGGGCTGAAAGCCTGTCTCCTATTGGGCTTTGATCTGTGTAGAGGGATGGTGGGACTGCAGGGGTAATCATATTATAGCCAGCTGGTATGTCAGTGATGATTTGTTGCTGGATGATGGTGATAGAAGTATATTGCAAGCCTCTCAATCTGGGAGACTGGCATAATAGTTAGGGTATGTACCTTGCAGACACAAGGTACAGAGTTTGATTCTCACCTTTGAAGGAAGTTGCCTAGACTTAAAATGGCTTACAAGGGCCGCTAGCTTAGTAATTACCTATGAACTATAAACATAAAATCACACCAGCATCAAAAATATATTTCTGAGCTGAATACCATCAAAGCCCTGAAATGGAAGCATTTATTATGTGTGTGTTCATGTGTGCATGAAAATTGCAGTCAGAGATAAGAGGGAATCAGGCTGGGTCTGAGGAATGTTTGTTGAGAAAACCTGATGTTAACTACTGTGGTATCTTTTGGAATGCTATGTTGATTGTAATTAAGTTTTGTTTATGTCAATGAAGGACAATATTTTAGTTACAACACACACTAAAGTGGAACCAGTGGGTAAGATTAAGAAAATTAAGTCAAAACTGTTATGTATAATTAAAGACTGGACATGGAATCGAAACATGTAAAAAGGAAACAAAAGAAGAATGGAATGTTCCAAATACTCTGAAATGTTTTGTGCCTTGTTAGTAGAATACAATATTTATAGTACTGAATGTAATCATAGCAGTTTTAATTAAAAATTATTCTCTACCTATATTTTGATAAGTTCCACAGGACTTTTTAACATACACATATCTAAACCAGTGCAGGTCAATGAAACCTTGATAAACATGTAGTCTAAAGCATAGCAGCTCATGAGTGTAGTACTCCCCACACCTCATGAGTGCAGACCTTCCCCCACCTCATGAGTGCAATAATCCCCCACTTCATGCGTGCAGTACTCTGCTCACACCTCATGAGTGTAGCACTCTCCCCATATCATGAGTGCAGTACTCCCCCCACCTCATGAGTGCAGCACTACTCCCACCACCACCACTGAGGATAGAAATCAAAGCTTTCTGATCTTCCTAGCATCAAAATTAAATGTGTTATTTACTGAAATTCTGAGACACCATGTCTATCTTTATGTTCATTATGATAAAAACAATCCAAGTCTCACTAATGACCGGAAGAGAACAAGGTGGCTATAATACATTTACAGGAGACAAAATGCATCCAAGTGGAGGATTGGCTGCCAACCCTTAGGTAGTTGTATTCAGGTATGAATTAATTTGTAAACAGTCTCACACCACTACACCTACTTAAGTTGAGGTGGTCAAGAGATCACAAAGCCTCTTGGAGACCCAAGTAGAAGGACTCATCCATCCAAACATCCACTTGCATCTGCACCTTCATATACAACCATACTGCATCACAAGCTATGCAAGCCTGAACCCCTAAGATCATATGGACCTACTTCTGTGCCAAGGATTTTGGCTATTAGGTGGCACCATCATAAGGCATACTGATGTAACACTTAATAAACAGGGTAAGGAGAGAATTACAGTCAGAGGTCTCTCTTTGATATGAAGATCAGTAATGTTACATGGGCCCTCAGGATCTTTTACTATCCTAAATATGAATATGAGTATGCCCTTATTGTCTCCCATGTGTGTGTGACAGCTTAGGCAATCTACCCGGAGAGAGATGCATTGAGATATGATTGATCCGAACAAGGTAAATCACTAGTATTCAGCAGTATCCTTCCCTGTCCAAGAATGATGTCTAAATTCAATTAAAAACAAACTGGACACAATAATTGTCACAAGACTTGATGTTATTCCAGAGGGATTTAGGGTGCATTGTCCTTAGACCAGAGTCCTAACATTTCCCTGCTACTTTGCCATGGATGGCTTGCATCGCTCTGAACATGACTTTAGTATACTGGTTAAAGCTTTGATTTCCATCATAATGTCTTTTTTAGGCAATGTTCAACTCATGAACATATTCAACTAGCAAATTCCAGTTTGAATAGTGTTAGAGTCACTCTGCTAAGGGACAGAAATGTAAACAAGAAAATATATGTGCTTCAGGTTTACCTTACCCCTGAGCACATCTATAACTGTGTAATTACTGAGATTTAGTATCAAAACAATGACAGTACTCCATCCTTACTGGGGCATTGGCTCCCTACCATGCATTCAAGGGACCCACTGTCTTATATCAGATATTACATAAAACCATCTAGAAGTGCTAGAAGTAATACTGTATCTTAACAAAACTGCCTAGTACTTTGATGCTAACCAGCCCCCATCCAGGTGCTCTACAGAACATCCATCTAACCAGCCACACTTATGAGTAGCAGCCAACCCCTGTAGTGGCCCCATGAACAGCCACTAGCAGCCAAGGAGTTTAATAGGCAATGGGGGATGGAAGTAGATTGTCAGGCCTTTCTTCTTTATCATATATGCATGAGTGTCCACATGTACGGACAGTTTAGAAATCACCAAGCCACCTACTGCATGTCCTTGCAATGTGGAAGGAAACCAGGGCACCCAGAGAAAACCCAGAGAAACACAGGGAGGGCATATAGTTTCTCACAGAATTCACCCCTACCAGGAACTAAACTGGAGTACTGGAGAAGCCTTTCTCATCTGCTGACAATGCTACCCAAATTGGATCTGTGTCAGCCTCTGCAGAACATAAAATTTATAAGTACTAATTACTTAAAACAACTTGATAAGCTAGTCATTAGGCCTAATTCCAGTCTTTATGGGAGACGTTAACTACCCCTCAGTCAAATGGCAAACATATACTGCCTTCAATAAATACTAGCAGAGATATCCTGACTTTGTTAACTTATTAACACATACGTGGCCTGGAATGTCACACCTCTAGCAGCCTGCACACATCCTTACATTCTGGAGCATTTTCTGAAAAATCAAACTAAAAAGCATAATGTAAATCAATATAAATGTTTTATAAATGGTAAAAGCTATTAAAATGTGCAAACATCAATGACATCAGCAGGAAGTATTCTTTACAGTGATAATAGGCAATGTATTCATAGTCTTTCCATAAATACTAAAGTATATTACAATATACACAAACCTAAAATTATATAATTTATACAGCCTAGACATATATGAATCAAACCTTCTACTCAACCGCAAGAAAACTAAGCTAATGCTTTTCTCCTCAAAAAGTTGCCAAAATCAGAAGGAATCTTTTACCATAAAGTCAGCAAATAATACTATCATTGAAACTGTAATTCACAGTAAACTTCTAGGTATTATAACAGATAACAATCTCAGATATGACCACCATATACTGCACACCGTTAAAGCTACACACCAGAAACTAGGCTCCCTTTGTAAGATCAATTGATTCCTTACAGATACTGTAAGAAAAACTCTAGACACCTCCTTCTTACTGCCGACTCTCTTATACGCTGCTCCTAACGTAGCAAACTTAAACAATACTCAAAGAAAAACCCTCTCGCTACAATAAAATAGCTAAATTTGCCACCAGTCTCCTTCATAGGACCCCCAATTGTTATAGCTTGAAGCAATTAAACTGGCTTGAACTGAACAACTGTCTAACATATTCACAACTAAATACGCACAAACTCATTCATCACCCAGGAAAATGACCTGCACTACAAAACGTATTACTACCCTACTGTCCAGCAAGGAACCTCTCTTCTAGTAACAAATTCTTATTACTTACAGATAAGTCAAATAATGTTGCAGGAGACTTGCTGTACCCCCAATACATTCCTAAACTCTGCAATAGTATCTCCACAAAAATAAAACTCTCCGACAACTTCACTAGTTTTAAACCAGTGCTTAAACAGCATCTTGTACGTGCTCATCACAAGGTTAAACCTTTGTGTCCACTGTATGATACTTTCCAAATACTCTCCTTATACAGAATATTTGCAACCTCTTACTGAAATGACAAAACAGATTTTATACATAACTGCTGCCTGTAGAATCCACTAAGTTGCATGTGTGTTTTCCCATCAATAACTTCCACCTCTGTAAAATCTTGGAATGTATAAATGTAATTACTGTTTGTGCATAAATGTAAATAGAAATGTAATTACTCTGTGTTTGACTGGAGCTTAGTATAATGCAATAAAAGCAAATGGAGTTTTTCTCCCTGGGCCTCTGCTGAAAATGGATATTACACAGTGGGATTTTTCTAGTAAACAAAGACAAATAAATATATTATTAGAACATATTTGTTTATCAGAAAAACTTTCACATGGCAGCAAGAAATTCCTTTTTGAGTGCATGTTTAGTAAAATATTTACAGAAATATGAAAACATATGCTTAATTGTATAATTAGCAATATAAATAACACTTAATATCTCTCTAAACGTACAACTTACAGTGCAAATATCAAAGGCAGTTTCCATCAACAAAACGTAGGTTTCACCTGATTACTTGCAATGGTTTGTAAGTCACTTGGTTTTTAAATCACTAAGTATATACTGGAAATATTGTAAACAACCAGCAACATATTCAGTATAGTGTGATATAAATGGATAGTGGCAATGAATTTCCCTGTCTTCCACTGTGGCATATCACACCATAACTTCAATACCATGTAGGCCTCTCAGTTCTGAAAATCTGAAAATAAATTTGAAAATATGAATAATAAGTGGCAAACAGTGACTAAGTTCTCCACTTTTCTCCATTGTAGGACATCCTAGACTAACAGTGCTTGTTCTAATATAGCCTGTGATTAGCTGGTAAGTCATTTAGTCAATAAAGCCAGACTTAAAAAATAATCTGAATTCCATAAAGAGTTATGGGTGTTAAATGGAAGTGTATAAAAAGGTGCTATAGGCTAACCGTCATTTGTATGTGCCATATAAACACTTAGTGACACTCACTGTTTCATTGGGTTCAGTCCATGATACCTTTGTGCTTGATAAATCATTAGGAAAAAACATAATGCTCAATCCTTACTGATCCTCTGACCTTCATGGCAGTTCTAAAGGCTGTGATTTATGTCCCCGATTTTGCCTTCAGAAGAAATACAGTAGGCCCTATACTACATGTTTCATCACCCCCACCACCACATGGCCCTCTGCCACCAGGCCATTAAATGCACACTGACAGCAGTGTAGAAGGGAGCGCCTCATATTCGATATTAGCTGGTCATTGTTAGGGTGTGCGTTGTTCCACAATGACAGGTTGATTTTGATTTGGACTGTTCTAGTAGAAGGTTCTTAATTCATTAATATGGCCTACAGTGATTGGATCCTAATGTGAATTAAACAATCAGGGCAAGACTAACATTGTACCATGTAACTAACAGGATCATCATGAGGTCTGAGTTTTTCTAAACGAAACTGAATCACACATGCACAGTTCATTCAAAGTTTTTTTGGGTTCTTTGAGAGTGAGATAGAGAGAGAGAGAGAGAGAGAGAGAGAGATGCATGCACTATTCTTTACTATGTGATTTCCAATGAAAAAAAGATAAAATAAACAAATAAGTAAAAGCCTCTCACTGACATTGCATTTGCAGCCATTTTGCATCACTGTGTGATAAAGTTTTCAAATTGTGAGCGCCTTGAAGGCATGTCATTTTCGTTTCATGATTTTAATGAACCAAGTCTCCACAGCCCAGAGCCTGAGATCTGATGCCATTAAGCACATAGCATGTTATTGACCTTTGGGCTACAGCACTTGCTACTTCACTTATGAGCACTCCTGCATTTGAATATACTGTTTATTGTGGACAGTCCATGAATAAAACAGAAATTCAAAAACAATTCAGCATTAAGCTTCCTTCCTATCAGTCCCCTCCAGGTATCTCCATCACTCCTCACATAAACACCGATGTCTACCAATACAACTAAAAAGAAATTAGATGGTACCCCATCAAGCACTACCCTTATGATCTCCAAGAAGGAGGAATACTCCAAATAGGTGTTAGGTACATAGGCACACCAAATAAATATAAGTGCTCTCAAAACACTGTGTTAAATGTTCTGGGTACAGTAGACTTCCAGATGGTATATAGATGTGTGTGGGTTCTTAATTTAAAGTGCATCACAATCATACCTCTTAGAATGCAGATACTGAAAATAGGTACAATGTCTCATTAATGGAAGGTACAGCCTGCCAAAAATCTTGGCACCAAATTAGCATAAATTTTGAATACAAAATAGACCATAACTCCTACCACTTCCAGTAAGAATGCAAGATACTCTCAGAAAAACATGTTTAAAAACAGTGTGAGAAAAATGATGGGAATATATAAGCACATCATCAAAGAGATGGTATAAAATCTGTAGACTTTAATGAAGTATATTGCAAAAGTCTGCCACTCAAGGTCATACAGTTTTGCTTCTTTAAAAGGAAGATGTAAGACATTTGTCCTTTTTCTTTAAATGCTTATCACCACTAGAATGTTGGTTATGTAGTGAAGTTTTCTGTGTACTAGACAGCATCAGATAGCATATGATGGTGCAGATGGTGCAGTGGTGCAGCGGTAGTGTTGTCGCTTCACAGCAAGAGGTTCTCTGGTTTGATTGTCATCTGGAGCACCTCCTGTCCGGAGACTGCATGTCCACCCTGCATTTGTGTGGGTTTCCTCCGGGTATCTGGTTTCCTCCCACATTACAAAAACATGTGTCTGGAGTGTTTTTCCCCAGGCCTCCACTGAAAGTTGGCTTCATTCCAAGTCGGGCTTTCCCAGTTAACAAATGTTAAATAAATAAAAATATATATGATGAGGGGGGATTCAGAAAGGTGTATGAAGTGGTAAATCAAACCTGAAAATAAAAACATACCTCTAAAATTAGTACATACTGTACAGAGGTAAATCAGGCCTGAATGATTCAAGATGGCATTATACTGATAAGCTTAGGCTCATAGGTCCATATTTCATAGGAGGTTACTAGACTAATGGTTTGAGAGCTCTTACAAGCCTAGTCAGTTTTATCCAGATTTTACCCAATTTTCTATCTTTAGGGGAATATAACAAAGGTCAGCAAGTGAGGTTTTGAAAATTATTACAAATTGCCTTTGTTCATAAGGGACATGCACACAACCCCAGGAGTGATTTTATAATTTCCCATCCATTGGTCCACAATTCCCATGAAACAAGGGCTCTGCTTCACATGAATAGGAAGTCTCTTCCAGAGGGGGAGCAATCAGTGGGACACATATCTGTTTGTTCAGCATGATCTAGATATGTCAGAGATCAAGTTTAGATCTTTGGAGAAGGTAACCCTTGTGCATTTAGTTCTGTGAGTATGCAAGATTTCCATCAGGGCCGAGTCAAAGACTGCCTTGTATGTCAGGCACAGATCACCCCCTCAGTAATCGGTAAGAAACTAAATACAGTGATAGGGCTTTCAATCAGTCCAATGCGACTTGTTGGTTATAACCTGTATTTTTCAATGAGAAACCTCTGAGGATGCTCCGACTGTTGCAGGTGCCTGGCGAGGTACATACTGAAGGGTGTGTTATACTCGATTATTGGTCTGATGAGGGCTGAGTACAGTGGTACTATGTCATCCTTAGATCTGGATGCCATGCCCTTACTTAAAAGCTGAGCCACATAGAAGGATTTCCTCACCACCATGGACACATGGTGGTCAAAGTTCAGATTATGAACTAATTATGATTAGGTAATTGTATGTCCTCCACGGTGCAGTAGTCACAGACCTATGTCCTTCACTGTGGTACGGTAGTCACGGACCTTAGGGTTAGGGCTTGAGTTAAGGATAGTGGATACCTAGTAGGGCTATCCACTATCCGTAACCCAAGCCCTAACCCTAAGGTCCGTGACTACCACACCACAGTGGAGGACATTGCCCGTTCGCTGAAATGGTGTTCGCAAAAGTGCACTTTCGGTGAAGTGCACTTTCACGTTAGTGGGCATCTACTACTGGATTTCGAAATAGTGTAATTTTGATCTCCGGTAGTAGACCCACATTATTGATATATATTAGTTTGTGAAGATTTATATTAGTTTGTGAAGCTCATGCTTGATAAAGGGTACCACTGTTGAAGTTTCCTAAGTTTTCATGATTTATGTGGTTTTACAAATGATTATATTAAATTGAGAACTTCCATTTCAGTAGGGTATACTATTGCTAAGATGTGCTGATTCTTCATGATTTATGTGATGTTAACGTTGTAATTATTCAGCAAATGTATTTAAGCAATCTATAATGCATAAGTATATTTGTGCTCTTGTTTGCATGTTGACCTTATACAAATATTGTTAGAACACCTCCATGAGGATACAGTAAATTTGTTAGGAGCTGTAATTCTTGTCTTGTAAAGCTGAGGTGAGATGTATGTTGGGCAAAGGGTCACTCAGGCACTACACCTTTAATATGGCTGTGCATTAATTTATTTGGAGTATAATGTTGATTCTAATTTGTGTATAGTACTGTTTCAGTGTTACATGCAGTCATAATTTATCTCAAATGTGGTGTTTACTTCAAGGGATTTATAAATGATCTTGACTGGGTGGGTATTTATTTGGTTAAGGGCGTCATAAATATGGGCTTGCATTGCCAACATAAATGTTGATAAATATTTAAGGTTTGGTATAGAATGAAAACACATTATTGGGTTGTTTGAGGACCGAGGGGCTAATTGGATGGATCTTTTAATTTTAATTTATTGTTTTGTTTACTTACTGTCATAGGGCAACCTCCCAGCCATCAGAGTACCTGTGATTAAGTTAAATTTTAAATTTATAATATTTAATATGTTGTTATTTTTTATATTGCGTTTTGTTTTATTATGAAGGGACGGTTAGATCAAAGACTATGTGTCAAGATAATTCTGAGAGGGTATGTTTCAGGGGAAGTATTGCTTGCAAATGGTAGGCATAACAAAATTGCACTCTGCTTTCATGTAAGAGAAGGAGGTGATACTGGGTTTTTCAAGATTAAGCAATATCTGCAACTATATGTGCATTGTTGGATTTGTTGCCTGAAATGGTGAAAGGTATTAAGTTTGTTGCATAGCTACATCAATAAGAGGTTTGACTGGAACAGGGGTGGGACATATTGCAAGAAATTGAGGACATTAAACAATTATTCCCTCTTTATGGTTTGTATAGTTCTTGCCTAGTCTAGGTTATGAGTTAAAGCTGGAATGGTGTGTATAATCTTGGGATGAATATGAAGAAGCATAAACAGTGATGAGTGGTAGTTGGAAAGACAGGAATTCCGAGTGCTCTGACCTTATATAATATAATTTTGCTTTTGTGGATCATGCTAAACGTTTTACACAGTCTAGACAGTTTATTTAAGTAGTCTGAAAACAGGGTCCTACTTAGTATCAGTGGCTTTATTTTTTATTTTTTCTTACTGACAGCTCTTCTACACAAATATCCTCCCAACTGAGGAAGTTGCAGAGTATAGGTCAGATAATGATAACTGCTGTCAGACAACAGGATTATAAGCATAAGAAAGAAGAAAAAGAAGATACAAGCAAATAATGCTACCTTCAGGGTATATCATGAACTGTGCTGCTGGGTGCAGTTTGAGGCACATAAGCATTAAAAACACACATTGTGGCATACAAATGGAAGACTACCTATTGCCTCTGTTTCACAGTTCCTCAATGTTCTATCTTTGTTCACCAAGTACTCAGAGCCTACGTGGCTCACAGGGCCATGCAGGAATTCTGCATCACCCTATATCTCTCTACCCTTCTACATCATTCTATATCTCTCTTCCCTGAGAAAAAGACAGAGGGACAGAGACAGAAAGCAAGCTCCTAACAAATATCAGTGAGCTGGGTGGTATACCATTTTTTATATGAAGGTACAGAAACAGGCCATCAAACAGAACATTATCCTAAATGGCATGAAATGACAAATCAAAAGTACTGAGATACATAAAAAGAGAAAAATGAAATCAACATAAAATACTTAAAGACAAAAATCCTGAGTAAATACAAGAAATAAATATCACACAGCCAAAGGCCAATGTATCATGAATAGAAACACTATGGCTGCAAAGATCCCAGTGTCATAGCATGTTAAAGAGGAACTTGTTTAAAGGGAGGATTGCGGATACATGGACAAAGTTGCCAAAGGAAATTCAAAATGGCCACTTCACTAGACTGTTAAAATTGAAAATTGGACAATTATACAGGGGACAGAAAATGCCATATTTAGTGATATATATATTCCAGCTTGCATTCAAGCTGTAGACCTGGCACACATTGTTATGCATGATTGTAACCTCACATCATTCAGCAAATTTAATTTTCGTAATTTTGAGAAAGTTCTTGTGAAACTTGCTTATAATCAACTCCACTTAATATTAAAATGCTTCTGCAGTGAGATCTCCTATTCCCTGTCAGGTGGACTGCTTCAAAAATTTCTTCTTAATTCCGTCCCCAAATAAAAACTAAAGCAATGATGTTTAGTTCATAACAAAAGCCAGAATACTCAACTTCAGACTTCACTATTGTTGACTAAGGCAATAATCCTCTTAAAGCCACCTCTTTGTTCAAGTACTTAGGAATCTGGCTTGATCTAAATATAACCTTTAAATTAGACATCCACAATGCAAAATCTAAAATTCACTAGACTTTATTTTGGCCTTGGAAGATCTCACACATCTTATCTCCTTCAGGTAGCAAAGCCAGAGAGAAAGGAATATTAATTGCTCTGTTAGAATATGCCCTTCCCTTAATTTCCTCTCCCTCAAAGAAACCTAAACCCCCTTCAAATTGTAGCTAATAAAATGTCCTGTTTTTATCTCCCTTGTTCTAAGAAAAGAATATCATTGCTCTGTGCTCAGGAAGGTGAACTGGCCTATCAGTCAAACAAAACACAACTACATCTTTGTACTCTGCAAGTTAAACTTTTGCATTTAAACTCCTTCACTTATCTTGCAGGTCAATTCATAAATAGGAAAAGGGAATATGTAATCTTAGATCTCAGTCATGTCAAGCCCCATTATTCCATACCACCATCTCATTAAAATATTGCAGTGATTATAGTTTCTCTGTCTCTAACGTTATATTTTTCACGTCATAAGAAACATCAATATTATTTCTGAATCTAGAAAAACTACAAAGGTGAACTCTTCCAAGAGGCTGAATTGCTTTACTTCTCTGTTGTATACTTGACTTTAATAAAATATTTTAATTTTATTTAGCCTTTATCTAATTAATTTTTGGACACTGTGGATTACACAAATTGTTATTCAACATATGACTGTATTTTCCCCTTCTTATCAGCCTTTTATCTTCTTTTGTTCTACTCAATATTTCTATTTAACCTACAACTCTTCCTACATATTACAGTTTTTCTTACAACTTCTGCACTACCAATTTATTTCCTTCTCTTTTCTTATTTACACTTTCTTCATCTCATTTCTCAATCCTTACCGTCTTTATCCTTCTTTTCCATTTGAGTTCTTCTTTTCTTTCTTGTTCATTCTGTTTTAAATTTTATTACTGTAATGTTATATTCATCTTTTTCTATAGTTAGTCTTTAGGAACTTTTGTTGTATTTATTATTTATCGTGTTTGTTAATATGCTTTGCTTGTGATTATTATACCTCATTGCAAAATGCACTGTGTTTATTTTTCCCTTTCTGTGGGCCGAGTCTGACATTGATCCATTTATATTAGTACTCTCCCCAGATTAAACAAATATAAATAAATAAATTGGTAATATAATATCTGCATATTTCATTACTATCTCCTGTTACAACAACTACAGAAACTGGCTTGCTTGAAGAAGAGGCTAGTCATTCATATGCAATAATAAATCTTAATCTAAATGTTATTTAAAAGCATCACTATAAAATATGAGGAAAAACTTAATAACGGACACTGTTTCCTTGTCTGAATTAATGTGTCTCAGTACACTGCAGAAATGCAAACATTTATCCTTATGAAGAACTTATATAACTCAGTGTCAGTGATTCAGTTTGCTACACACTGACATACAATAAAGGGAAAACCGGAATGCTGTGGATTCCAGCCCCATACCAGACACAGAAGATATGTTTAATTGAGTTGCATGTTGCCTGATTAGATGGTATTTCATGTTAGTGTAAAAGAGCTGCAGCATCTCTTGGTAAAGGATACAAAAATCATCCTTAGTGTCCGGTCACACTTCTCCACCTCAATGCAAGTAGTAGTTCAGTTCTATTTTGACAAAAAATGTCATTCTCAATCTAATCTATATAGTCAATAAAAATATACAAATACATTAATTTCCTTCTAAATTAATAAAATTGAAAAGGTAAAGATGCATTAATGCATAACAGTAGAGATAAAGTGACTCTAACCTGATATGTTAAAATGCTGCTAACTGTACATGTAGTGTTAACAGATTTTCATTATATTTTATGAGAGTTATGCAGCAAAGTCATGGGGCTTAGTTCCCCTCTAAACAATGTTATATCAAGGCTATAATTATCATTAATATTATCTAGATGTACATCATTGCCTTAATTTTAAAATGTCACTTTACATAGATGAAAGTCAGTAAAACACCTGTTAGGTTTACAAGGCTCAACATTCTGCTATTCTGTTTGCTGCCTCCTGCCCTCTACACATATGCAGTCAAACCTCCAACCTCTAAGTGCAAGAAATCTGGACAAAGCCTAAAATAATTGGGGGAGGGGTGCCCAAAAATAGGGACAGATTTTCAATATCACTCTTGTAAACTTGAAAGTTGCTAGAATAAAAGGTGTTATGCATTTTCTGAAGGATATGAAGTCTGAAACTCAAATGTATGTCATTACTTAGTGACATTAGTCCTTCATGATTTGACGAAAAATGATACATTTTATGAGAACCACACCAAAAATATGAGGCAAAAAATCTGGACATTCTATAAAAATCTAGATAGTTGAGAGGTATGTATGCAGTATTTAAGAACCCCTTCTCATATTACCTCTCTAAGTATTATAGTCTCCCATATGCTTAGCTGACTTTTCTTATCTTCTGTTCTTCATCCAGCTGCTGCACATTCCTCTCATCATTGTGCTTAGCTTTCTCTCTCGCCCAATTTAATTGCAAGCATAGCCTTACCCCTTACAGAGCCCAAGTGCTCTTCTTCTGTTACTTTCTATTTGCGATTCTCTTTTCCTTTTTCTACTTTGACTACTAAGCTTTACTCTTCCACTTGCATGATATCATCTCCTACTTTTCCTCTCCTACATTTCTGTTTTAACAAATTGTCCAGCCCATTATCCTTTTTAACTCTCTTCCCCTCATCATTCCAAAGTTTCCATTCTTCTACTTCCTGTGTGCCTTCACAATTTTCTGCGCTCATCTGCCTCACTGTCCACTTTTTTCCCCTTCATCTTGCACTTAATCTGCATTTAGATTATCATACACATGATGTCATTGCTTGATTCCTTCTTTTGATATATTCTTTTCTTTTTGTATCTTTGTCATCTGATATTTTTACACTGAGCATGGGTTCATTGGTAAATACTACCTTAACTGCCTGGAAGGGCCATTTTAAGCCTAGCCAATAACCCGAGGTCAGAATTAAACTCTGCACCTTCAGTCTATGAGGTGAAGACCATAACCATTATGCCATCTCTACCTCCTTCAATGGATATCTCTGTAGTGAGCATTGAAGGATATCTTTATGACTTGCTCCTAAATTCAATGTCTTCCATTATGGCTGGTGTGAGGCTGCCAGCACAGCTAGCTGGAATTTTGTAAATAATTCTATGTCATTTGTGAATATTAATATGATTCATATGCTTGTCTTACAAATGTAAGAAAACTATATGAAAGCTATAATACGAACAACAAACTGACGAAAATGTCAAAGACTGTAGACTGGACTGTCAGCAGTTAAATAAATGCATACAAATCAATGCACCAAGCTGTAAAAAAACTCATGCGAGCCAAAAATGCTTGGCGCTTTCGTTTAATTCAATATTAAACTTCTTCAGTCAACACATACAGTTCATCACTTTCTTTAAATAAGACCTAAAACATTTCATTGGCTAAGACAATTATTTAAAGTGGTTAAGACAATTATTTAAAGTGATACTTCCTTAAAACATTTTCAATGGCACTATTTATGAGAACATAAGACACCATCTCTACCATAATAAAGTTGGATTATAAATACATATACAACACATAAGTACATATTTCTTAAAATTCCTTGTAGTTTAAAATCTACTAAATATTTATTCATATAGTTATACTAAACAATCTCGCTATTCGATCTTTATAATTTCTTTCTTTCTAAAACCTTTAATTTTAACATTGCAGAAATTGAGGTACATTCATTTATACCTGGCCATGAGTCTGCTTGCAGCTACAGCTGCCATTTTAATTCTTTTAATTCTAATTGCAGTCCCCATGGTTGTTTGTCATTTATAAGTACAGGATCAATGATAATAAAGTAGAACTTATGGCTTGGAAATTCCATGATATGTTTAGATAAGGCATTATTTTGCTGAATTTTCTTATGGCATGTTCATGCTCATAAATTCTTTGGCTAATCTTTCTCTCTGTTTTTCCTATATAAAATGTGATGCATGAACTGCAGTGTGCCAGGTAAACCACTGCTTTAGATTTACAATTGTACTTTCCTTTTAACTCATACTTATAATTTCTTATAGTGAAATTATCTGTTTCTCTTATTTTGTTACACCATGTACATGCACCACATTTAAACATTCCACATTTATTATTATAGGCAATAGCTTGTCCTTTCTTTAACAAATCTTTAAAACTCAAGCCTTTTTTATATACAATGAGTGGTTTGTTGCCTACATGTTGTCTAACATAAGGGTCATCTAACAGGATGGTCCAGTTTTTCTGGAATATGGAAATTAAGAACTTATGATCCACACTAAAAGTAATAACTAAAGCTTTTGTATAGTCTGTTTTTTGACAGTATCATGTGTCACATTACTCTCATTTCTATCTTGCATAGGAGAAAGGGAAAGTTCTTCCTCTGTTGCTAAACTAATAAGTTGATCACTACTACTTAAAATGGGTTTTAAAAAAACTCTCATTCTTTTAATTTGTACTTCTTGGACTAAATCATCTAGTAGGTCTACTGGGTAGGCTCGTTGAAGGAACATAAGTTGTAATGTAATACAATAGTAATGAAAAGCTGCAAGTTACCCACAAGACAAATGCTCCGTTGTAAGAAGAATAAATAACGTTCAAAACTGGAAAAGTCACAACGAAGCAACCAAGAAATCCCAACAGGTTTAAAAACATAAAAAATGTTTATTGCAAGTAACAAAACGGTAAGCACTTTCACTAACAAGCTTCTTCAGACCATAAAACATTGTTAATAAAATCCGGTACTTTTATAAAAATTCAAAAACTCTTAAACCGATCACAAAGGGGACCAAATTAATATGGGTTTTAAAGCAACATACAAATAAACTCTAAATGCTCATAGCAGATATAAGCATGAATACACAAATGCATAAGAAATATAATAAAAATAATAAATAATGATAAGTATGTGCATGAAACTGTATGAATGTGCACTTAAACAAATTACTTTGAATCCTACGTTTCTTTAGTAAAGGTTTAATTGATGCCCTTTCATTCAGTCCAATGTCTCTGTCAGCTCTAAGTGTAATAATCCAGTTATTCTCTCTATACTCAGTATGGTTCCTAATATTTCCCTCTCGGATGCTAGGAGTGATGACTTCAAGGGCTCTAAATGTAAGACAATGTGCGTTCCCATATCGTGTCACATGTTTAGCCAAAGCATTGTGATCAGATTGTTTCCTGATATGTTAAGCATGTTCTCTAATCCTGTCCTAAATACCCTATTAGTTTTGCAAACATAAAAAGAATGGCAAACTTGACATTCCGCTAGGTACACTAAATTTGAGGTTTTTCATGTAGCTTCAGCCTGGAAAATAAATTCCTTCTGTAAATCTGGATGATAAAATTTATCAGAGCTATCAATGTACGAGCAGAAATTACACGCTCCACAGGGGTGGGTGAAACCTCTCTTATTATGCTCACTTCCATACTGTTGGTGGCATAAAAGCCTCCTCAGGTTCTTTCTGTTTTTATACAGGAACCTGGGTTGGTCAACAACTATTTTACTGATATCATTATCAACTTGTAAAATAGGCCAATTTCTACCAAAAATTTCTACCAGCTCTCTATTGTCTGAGGTGTAAAACAATGAAACCTTAAGAGAAGTACACTTATCTGAATTGTGATAGCCTATATTCTCCTTTAAAGGACCAAAATATGGTGCAGCTGCACCTTCACATAAAATGTAAATATCACATAAATTATTAAAGATCTCATTTTCCCTATATCCTTTTAATAAAAGTCTATGTTTTAACCTATCAAGTTCTTTGGAGAAACAGTCATCCGAAGGATTTAACCTGGATGCCCTAACACCTTGACCTCTAATTAAATTTCGAAAGATGTATCCAGGGTGCATACTTGAACTAACTAAAAGTGAGTTCCGATAAAATGATTTACAGAACACACCTGTATTGATAAGACCATTATCTAATTTCTCAATATATAGGTCCAAATATTCAATTCGTGAAAAAGACCAATTCATAGTAAATTTCAGGCAATTGGTCAATGTATTAATTAAGTGATGAAATGTAAATAACTCATCCAGACTTCCTCTCCATAATAAGAAAAGGTCATCAACAAAACGTCGGTAAAATAAAACATGTGCCTTAAACTCTTCCGTTTCACAAAGTACAGTTCTCTCCCAATGTGCCAAAAACATATTCGCATAACTATTGGCACATGAAGTACCGATCGCAACACCATGTTGTTGAATATGTAATTCACCATTAAAGGTGAAAAAGTTATTCTCAAATACCAGCTCCAAGAAATGAGTTATAAGGTCTACTTGGATCAAAGAAAAATCACTATGTTCCAAAAGATACTCATGCACATACTGAATTCCCAAATCATTGGGAATCACTGTAAAAAGGGATTGCACGTCTAAAGTAACGAACAGTACATTATTCAAATCATACACATCTTTGATGCAATCATACAGATCAATAAGGAACTGCTTCGAATCCCTAAGGACAAGCTTATTCACACTAATAACCGGTCTGAGATATTTCTCTACATAAACAGAAAGGGGATCAGTAACCCAGCCTCCACCAGCCACAATGGGTCTCATTGGTGAATCAGACGGGTTCTTATGCACCTTTGGTAACCCCTGTATTATGGGTATGAGGGGATTAGGGACAATTAAATAATCAAGAGTTTCTTTAGTGATGAGGCCTCCTCTATGAGCATCAATCAGAGTATTAGTGACTGAATTTATAATCATATGCACTTCACTAACCGTGATTTTACTATAGAACTTGTCATCATCTAGTAGAATTTCCATGGACCTGATGTAGTGTGAAGTGTCCATGACTACAATAATTCCACCTTTATCAGCGGGTTTAATTGTTATCAATTCATTGTCCTGTAAATGCCTCAATACTATTTTCTCTTTATAACTCAAATTGTGTCTGGTCCTCATATAAGTACGGGTACCAATGTTATCATAATATTTAAAGAGTTCTTCCTCAGTAAGTTGTGGTGTTGTTAATGTTAGAACAGACGAACAAGTTGTACAGACTTTAGAAAATTATGTTCTTAACACCGTCGTTACTTCTGGACATGAGAGTATTTCTGTAATGGAAGATCTAGATGGTGTTCATGTACATGATATTCAGGGAGCCCCAGAACATGATGAAGGGAATTTGTACCCTAATGTGAGGATTAAAAAAACCGCACTTGTAGCTCATGCCTCTGAACCAGTGGTTCGACCTAGAACATATATTAATCAGTCAAAGAATATTTCTTCTGACATTAACATTAATAGTATTGGTGAGGGTATTTCTTTTCCCCTACCTGTCAGGACAGACAAGGGAGGGAGACGGACACAGTCGATGAGTCAAGGGCGGCAAAAATGCAAACATTCAGGGGAGTATACCCCGAATCAGACACCCAAAAAAGTGTGGGGGAAAGTGATGAGTCAATAGTGGTTAATATCTCGTCACATATGCTTTCTACTGATGAGAAGAATGTCCTTTCTAGAGGTTTAAATTTCATTCCTACTTGAAGAAGTAGGATTTATTTATTTATTTTTATTTATTTGCAGTTGGTTAACCAGGATAGTCCATTGGGCCAATAAGAACCCGTTTTCAATGGAGTCCTGGGCAGAAAAGCTCCAAAACAAAGGTTACAAAAAGATTAAAGCAGTTTACAATTTCAAAAATTTGTAGGTTAAAGACAAAGCTTCAAAACAATGGTAACAAAAAGATTACAGCAGTTTACAGTTTCAGTCATTTGTGGGTTCAAGACAAAACAAAGATTAAGCAGTTACAATGCAATTTTAGGTTTCATTTTGTAGAAAACCAAGATTTAAGCAGGTGCAATAAAATTTTTTAGGTTAAATTTTGTAGAAAAACAAAGCATAGCTGTAGTAAATATATAGTTTCTTGAGTGGAATAGTAGGATTAGAGACTTATAAGAGGTTATTACAGTTGGCTTATTATTTGGAGTCTGGTAATATATGATATAGTTGCCTGTAGGAAGTGGAGAATAGGCTATAAGGGGTGGGAGCAGGAGCATTCCCATGAGGATGTTAGATGTGAGTGCAGTGATTTTTTAAAAGCAGGGAAGTTGATGGTGATGCGGATGGAGGGAGGAAGGGAGTTCCATAGGCGTGCCAGGGCAAAGGAAAGGAGGTTTTGTCCTGGAGAGTGAAGGGGTTTGTACGGCTCTATTAGGTTTTGGTTATTAGATCTTAGGAATCTTTGTGGCAGGTGCATTTTAAAGGTAGAGCTGAGGGAGGGACAGAGGGAGGGATGAAAAATGAGTTTGTGAGCAAAAGTGAGCTGAGTATAGGAGAGATAGCTGGGAAGCTCTAGCCAGTTAAGTTTGTGGAGAGATACACAGTGATGGGTAGATGATTTGTGGCTAGTGACAAATTTGGCAATTTTATTATAACAAGAGGACAGTTTTGTTTTGAGAGATGATTATAGGTTTGTTAGGAGAGGGGCACCATAAAGGAGGGAAGGGATGAGAAATGCAGTAGCGAGAGTGAGCTTAGTAGATGTAGTGAGGAATCGATTGTGTCAGTAGAGCATGCCAAGTTTTTGGCGTTTTTTTTTTTTATGTTTAGTTGTAGGTGGCTATTGAATTTAAGTTGGTCATCAATCTGGACTCCTAGTAGTTTGGTTTCAGATACCAGTTCAAGAGGTGTATTATTCTGGCTAGTGATGGAGAATAGTTTTCTATCAATGGTGTTGGTTTTTGAGGGGGTAAATACCATAAGTTTGGTTTTTGATGCATTGGGTGCTAGATGATTGCCCTTCAGAAGGCGTCTTGAGTCAGTTTTAAGAGAACAGGGATGGATGTTGCTGCACAGATAATTGTAGAATCATCTGCATATTGAATAGGTTTAGCATGAGGAATTGAGTGGAAGAAATCATTTATGAATATATTGAAGAGGAGAGGACCCAAAATGGAACCCTGGGGGAAACCAGTGAGTGTGTTAAGGAAAGAGGAGATGGCTTTTTTCCACTTGACGGCTTGTTGCCTGTTGGAGAGATAGCTGGTGAACCAATTGAGAGAGGAAGGGGATAGGTTTAGGTTAGATAGTTTAGTTAGGAGAAGGTTGTGAGAGATAGTATTGAAGGCCTTAGAGAAGTCAAGAAGGAGGGTAGATACAATAGAGCCAGAATCTCTGGCTTTATTTACAGTTTCCAGGAAGGTAAGGAGGGCAGACATGGTGCTGTGACCGGGTCTGAATCCGTGTTGTGTGGAAGTTAGTAAGTTATTATCTAAGAGATAGGGAAGGAGTTGAAGATGGATACATTTCTCTAGGAGTTTTGATATAGGAGAGAGGATGGCTATGGGACGAAAGTTAGTAATATTGTTATTATTGCCTCCTTTGTGCAAGGGAATGATGAAAGCCCTTTTCCAGAGTTTGGGTACAAGACCTTCTTGGATAGAGCGATTGATTAGGATGTTGATGGGGAAGGCAATGGCTTTGGCAGCTATACTGAGGAAGGATGAGGGAATTTTATCGGCGGTATTTGTGCATGGTTTTAGCTTTTGCAGGAGTGTTCTTATGGTAGAAGTAGGAATGGGTTTTATGGAGAATGGTGGGAGTTGAGAGACTGGAGATGAAGGGGTGACAAGAGGGGGGGATGCAGAAGTAGGGGGTGAGGTGTTATTAGAGAAGGATGAGGTTAGTTTGGAAATTGAGTCTATGAAAAAAGAGTTGAATTGGGTGGCCAGATCTATATCTAGTGCATTTGGGTCTGAGCTTGGGTTTTCTGCTGAACCAGGTTTTAGGAGGGTAGTGATGCCTTTCCAGAATTTTTGAGGATTGGTTTTATGGTTGTTTTGGAGTAAGGAGAAATAATTCTGTCGATCTGCTGTGATAAGGTTTTTAACTGTATTGCGAAGTGTTTTGAATTCATTAAGGGTGGTGGGAGTTTTGTTTCTTTGGTAATGTGCCCAGGTTTTGTCTCTAAGTCGCATGGCAGTTATTGTGTTTTTTGTTAGCCAGGGGGCGGTATTGTTTCTTATTCTTTTGGTTTTTATGGGGGCAAAACTATCAAGCAATTTTAGGAAAGTTGTATTGAAGTGTGCAACAGCATTATCCAGGGGTAGAGTTATTAGGGGGCTCCAATTTATTGATTTTAGGGAGTCTGAGAAGGTTACTGGGTTGAAGTATTTTAGGTAGCGAGTGCTGATGTAATTATGAGTTACTTGTAATGGAGAAGGAAGACGTCTAGTGAAAATGGGAAGGTGGTCACTGAGGGAATCAGGAAAAGTTCTACTATCAGTGTAGTAATGGGAGTGAGAGACTAAGATCCAGTCTAGGGTACTGCCACTGGAGAAGTCTTTAGAGGGCCTGGTAGTGAGGTTGATGAGCTGAGAGTACTTATATAGGTTGATGTTTAGGGGGTGTGTAGGGGAATGAATGGAAGACCAATTAATATTTGTGTCTCCCATGATAATAGTTTCATTACTGATATTGATAGAAAGCCAGGATAGGATATCCTCAAGTACTGAGATATTGTCTCCAGGGGGATGTAAAGTGAGGCTATGCATATGTGTTTGTGTTTATTTAATTGAAATAGAGCTAATACTAATTCTGCATTGGAGAAGTGAGGAATGGGTTTGTTATAGGGAGTAATGGATAGGGTGGATGAATAGAGTAGAGCTACCCCACCACCCTTTTTGTGGGCCCTGTCTTTTCTGATGATAGAGTAGTTTGGTGGTACTATTTCAGCATCTTTTATATTAGGTTTTAACCAGGTTTCAGGGATAGCTAAGATGTCAGGTTTGTTGTGGAGAAGCTAGGCATGGAAGTTGTGGATTTTGTTAGCTATGCTTTGGGCATTTAGAGAAGCTAGTAGGATGGATTTAGATGTAGAGGAAGTGGTGTTTGGGCCTGGGTTAGGGTGTATATCTCCAGACAGAAGTATGGTTGTTAGGTGTTGGATTATGCTGATGAGTTGTTTGGATTGCCTTGTTTGTATGTTGTATATTATCAGATTTGTGTGGATATTGGAGGTTAGAGAGGGGCTATAGAGTTTATAAGTAGTGCTTAGTTTGTAGTGAAAAAATAGAAGGATGTTAATGGGATACAGTCCAGGGGAGATTGAGACAAATGAGTGTAAGTGAGTTGAAGGGAGTGAGATGGTTGTGTGAAGGAATGGTGTGTGATTTGTGGAGTTGGGCTGGGTAAGGTAGTGGATATAAGTAAGGTTCAGAAGAAGTAGTAGTTGAATTGAGAATGATATAAGTTTTGTAAGCATGTTGAGGCTTTGATAAAGTAGAATATATAGTGTAGGGAACGGGTTAGAAATAGATATTGCATTATTAAATATGAAGGGAAGTGTGAGGAGATGGGTTATAGGGGGAGGGGGTAGGAAAAAGATGGTGGTGAAAGGGGTGGAGTGTAATAGGTAGAGAGGAAGTAGGAGAGTATTGTGGTGTGTAGGGGAGGGGGTAGGAAGAGTATGGTGGTGAAAGGGGAGGGGTGTAATAGGTAGAGAAGAAGTAGGAGTGGTTAGGTGAGTATAAGTGTAGATGTACCGGGGATGGGTGTAATTTGGGGGTAGGGTAGGGGAGCGGAGTAAGCCCGCAGGGCGAACGGAGCGGGTTACACCCAAGGAAGTTAAGCAGCAGGACAGTGTGAAAAACAATCAGTCTGGTGAAGGTAAGTACAGAGGAAGGTAAGCAGGGTGGTCAATGGGATTCTTGGGGTGCAGTACGAAGGGAAAGGAGAAGACAGAATTCCAGAGGTGGAGCTGGGTAGAACTGTTACTTAGCAGTTGAGAGAGAGAGAGAAGACTATTAATATGTTATACTGTAGTGCGTGGGAAGGAGTGAGGGAAAAGGGGTTATAGATGGGTAGACACTGCCACCTAGTGGACAGAACCTGAGTTTGTAAAGAGAGGAACCACTAAAGCAGATCGATAGGTGTAGGGGGGAAGGCAGCTCTGATATAAAGAAAAAGGAGCCAGGGATGAGGCAGGTATGAGGGGAGTTCACAGTAAGAAGGGTATGGTTGCAGGCGATTCTGGCTGGGATCCTTTACTAGCACCAGGCAAGTGATAGAATAATTTCTCAAGCAAATTGCAGTAGGGATAATAGCATGTTACATACTTTCTTTAATCCTTTAACTCTCTCTTCTGGGAGAAAGATAGGACTGTCCCTTTAGGGAGTCAGGCAAACAGAGTGAGACTTGCTATCCTGAGAATGGCCTTGGATATCCAGGAGGACTGGGCCAGTAGGCAAATCGAGCTTAGGGGAAGAAAGTTGAAGAGCTGGGGAAAATAGAGAGGAAGACATTTATAAAATTAAGTAGTAGGTTAGGCTGTCCAATACTGTCCTAGATCTTAAGGTCTTTTGCAGGAACATTATGCTTCGTATGTTATATGGTGGCCCTGATAAGCAAGGGGAACAAATGGCATCAGATTTGATCCATCCGTTTAAGTGTCTGAGTAATTTTGTCCCTGCTAATCATCCTTTGGTAGATGCCTACATGAAACTTACTGAGGAAGAACTCTTTAAATAATATGATAACATTGGTACCCATACTTATATGAGGACCAGACACAATTTGAGTTATAAAGAGAAAATAGCATTGAAGCATTTACAGGACAATGAACTGATAACAATTAACCCCTCTGATAAAGGTGGACTTATTGTAGTCATGGACACTTCACACTACATCAGGTCCATGGAAATTTAAACCTCAGCTTTGGCCGGCTAAGATCTAGCTGTATTCAACTGGACGTATAAGAGAATTTAAGTACCTTTATCTGCACTTTTTTTCAAATAATACAGTATTTAAATTGATTTAACTGTGTTGCAGGAATATTAACTGAACTGGAAGTTTTGACTCTGTTCTCCAGTTAGTTAATCTTAGTGGCTTTGAAACTGCCCGCCCCTCTTGTAAATTTGTGTTTGGATACTCCTTCTGGGCCCATCTCATTTGCTCACTCAACTGAGTGCAGTGAGATCATATTCTGATTTCAGGCACTCCTACTGTGTACAAAGAGAGCATCTGGGAAAGAGAACAAAAAAAAAATTTAAGCTTGTTTCCTGCCTTTCCTGTTAAGTGGTCTAGACTGTTTGTAGGCTTCTGGGCCCCCAAGTCCTTCTGTGTTGGAGGGAAGCCTTCTAGCTTAGTTTTTTTTCTTATAACTAGCCAGTTTTCTAGTTTCAGCACTCAAATCTGTTTCTTTGAACTCGGCACTTGTTCAGAACTCATTGTAAGCACTACATAAGCTGCAAATTACTACAGCACTCAACTTTCCTCACTTGTCTAGTGGAAAGCAATTTTTAGTACTTAATAAATAAGCACTTATCCAGGCATGTCTAAGGGTCAGCTCCCAGTGATTTCTCCTGTCTACCTGATGAATCTGGGCATCTTGGGGCAATGCAGCAATTACCTCATGTACACAGACAACCCTCTCCTCCTACCACCCAACACTACAACCTGTGAGAGATGCACTTATATAGCCAAACTGGAAGCAAAGCTCTCTTCACCCAAGACTGGACTAGACAGTCAAGAGGAGAAAGTAAACACTTGCACCACACCACACTCATCAACCTACACCACCAAAACACACTCATAGAAACACAAAACACACACCTACATTCGCGGAGGCTCTCAATAAAAACCTTCCCAAGCATCAGGGACATCCAAAGCATAAACGCAAGCAAAGTTCACCCCCCAACACAACCCAAATGACACATAGCCCACAAACTCAGTGTGCCACTCAACCACAGCCCATAAGGCATAACAGCGTACCCAACACTCTAGTCATAGGTGACGCTATAGTCAGGCACACTGATGTTCCACTCACTAGACTAAACAAGGAGAAAGTTACTGTCAGCCGCCTGTCAGGTGCCAGGATCCGCCACATAACGCATGCACTCAGGTCACTCCACAATAAGTACAAATATGATGCTGTCATTGTCCATGTTGGTGTGAATGACCTGAGACGTACCTCCCTGGACTACATGAAAAGAGACATGGAGGAGCTCTCTGATCTTGTATCCCAGGCAGGTATGACCCAAACCCTGAGTAGCATCCTGCCATCACTCAGAATGCTACCACAATACAAGGACAAAATGATTGACTTCAACAATTGGCTAAGCTTCTGGTGTCATTCTAAGGGAATCCAGTATTTGTCTGCCTGGGACAACATGATCGACAGTCCACGATGCTTTGCCAGAGATGGCCTGCACCTGTCGCCCTTAGGATTCCGGATACTGGCTAAGGCTCTTCCCACCCCTATAGTGCCTTTTTTAGGCAAGGTTCAAATGACAAATTCACCACTGTAACAGGTACAATCAAGCAAAATCTGAGGGCAATGCTACTCAATGCTAGAAGTCTAAACGTCAGAATGCACTCACTCGAGGCACTCCTTAAAATGGAGAACATTGACATCTGTACCGTGACAGAGACCTGGTTCAAAGCTCCAGAGAGCACCCCTGCATTACCAGGCTTCAATTCATACCACACCTTTCGGCCACCTAACCCAGAAAGAAGCACTAAAGCCGGAGGCGTGTCCATATTCATTAAGGATCCACACCTCCAGGCTAGTTGCACAGCATAATGCATCCGAGATTATCCAAGTGCAACTAACTCTGGGCAAAACCGCAATCCAAATTGTAGCTTGCTACAGACCCCCCACCATGCCCCAGGATTCACACTCCTCATTTCTTGATACACTGGAAAGTATTAGGGTACAACCCAACACCCTAATAATGGGCGATTTCAACTATCCCACCATTAACTGGGAAAACTACTCATGTACCAACTCTTTTGCTCAACGTTTTCTAAAATTCATAAATTCCAACACCTTGGATCAACTTATTCACACCCCCACCAGGGGCAGCAATATCCTAGACCTGGTCATTACCAACATGGGAAACCGGTGTTCCACACCAGAGGTCAATTCCTCATTGGTCAGATCCGACCACAAGCTAATCAGCCTAGACATCCACATCCCACCCCCAGCCCCAATTAGGTAAACCATCGTAAAAAACTTCCACAAGCTCATCAGCCTAGACATCCACATCCCACCCCCAGCCCCAATTAGGGAAACCATTGTAAAAAACTTCTCCAAAGCCAACTTCACACTTCTTAAGACAGAAGTGGCAAACTTCATGACACCCATGCAGACGGACAATAGAGGTATGACTGACGAATCCTACACAAATGCACTTTATAAGCACTTACACGACTGCATGGATCATGCTATCCCTAATAGAACCAAGATGTTATCCTCCAAAAAAGGAAGCCAATCTGGTGGTCCTCTGCCATAAACAAACTCTACAACAGAAGAAAGAAACTGTTGCAAAAAAGAGTAAAATCCCATGACTGGAGGAACTCCCTGGTCAAACTCAGTAAGAAGCTGAGATCCCTCATAAAATCCTCCAAAGCTAGTTACGAAAACAAAATTGCCACTGACTCTAAAGACAACCACAAAGCATTCTATAGCTATGTCAAGAATCTAAATGGGAACACTCAGATCTGCTCTGAGTTACAGCACAATGGCACTAAATATACAGAACCAACTGATATTGCCAACATCCTAGCAGATAGGTTCAGTGCTAACTTTACCCCCCTCTCACCCCCTAGAGGGCCCATCTCTATACCGGAAGAATGCAAAGTTCCTATAATCACGACTGCACAGGTAAAAAACACACTCTCCACAGCCAAGAACACAGCATCCATGGGACCTGACAATATCCCAGGCTGCATTCTACACGAACTACAGAATGAAATAGCATCCTACCTAAGTACCATGTTCAGTCATAGCCTCACCTCAGGCTTTGTACCCACTGAATGGCGCACTGTGACAGTTATCCCACTCCACAAAGGGGGAGCCATGACGGACCCCGGGAACTACCGCCCCATTAGCCTGACGAGCCTGGTCTGCAAGGCCATGGAACGTATCATCGTGGAACTCATAAACAAAGACATTGGTAATCTCCAAACTCTGGACCCTACCCAGTTTGGATTTGTAAAATGCAGATCATGTCTCCTAAACCTGATTGACTTCTTTGAAGCAGTCACCAAAGCCATAGATGAGGGTAAAATGGTTCACACAGCTTATCTAGATCTCGCCAAGGCTTTCAACACCATCCCCACTCTGGAATTATAGATAAGCTCACTAAACTAGGTATAAATCCCTATGTCACAAGATGGGTTGCCAACTGGCTCACAGACAGAACCCACACTGTGAAAGTAGCGGATTCCAAATCCGACATCAGATCAGTGACAAGTGGAGTACCACAGGGTTCAGTCCTGGGTCCTCTCCTGTTTGGTATCTACTTCTCTGAAGTGCAGGCCAACACAGAAGGTCTTTAGCTAACAAAGTTTGCAGATGACTGCAAACCAGGAGCTATAATCGAAACTCCTAATGATGTGGACAAACTACAAAAGGGCCTCACTGAGACAGATACCTGGTGTCAAAGCCATGGCCTGAAGCTCAATGCCAAAAAGTGTATTGTCATCCCCTTTGGTAAAAACTCTGTACCCATGAACTACCACATAGCTGGTAGTCTACTTAATGCCGAAAATGTGATAAGAGACCTTGGTACACAGGTGGACAGTAGTCTCTCCTTTGATAATCACATCACCACAGTGGTCAGGAAATCCTTCTACATGGCTCATCTCATCACAAAAGGATTCTCATCCAGAAAAAAAGAGGTCATTGTTCCCCTCTACTCATCACTCATTAGACCCATTATAGAGTACAACGCCCCTTTTTGTATGTACCTCACAAGACATCTACAACAACTGGAAAGACCACAGAAATACCTCACAAAGAGGATTACTGGCCTCAAACAGATGTCCTGTGCAGACCGTCTCAAAATGCTACAGCTTTACTCCATTGCATATCGCCTACTCAGGGGCGATCTCTGCCTAACATACAAAGCTATGTCAAACAAAGAGCTGTTGGACATGCTCCACTTAAAGAAATCCCAATCCCTCTGAGCTACACGCTCTAGGGACCTAAATCTTGTCACCACAAGAAACAGAACATGCTGGAGGGATAGATTCCTGTCCCAGAGACTTCCCATACTCTGGAACAGACTACCTATCTATGTCAAACAGAGCTCCTCGTTAGCACTCTTCAAGAAAAATCTTGATGATTGGATGTGAAATAGGAAATTCACCCCAGGGATCACTTCTGTGGCACTGCTCGACAGGGGCACAGGAAAATAATTTTCTTGGGTGGCGAAAGCCAGGGTACATTTTTTGGCTAGGCTTGTATGGGCCCTAGGGCCGATAGCCTAGTACCTACCTATGAACCTATGAACCTATGATGACAAGTTCTATAGTAAAATCACGGTTAGTGAAGTGCATATGATTATAAATTCAGTCACTAATACTCTGATTGATGTTCATAGAGGAGGCCTCATCACTAAAGAAACTCTTGATTATTTAATTGTTCCTAATCACCTCATACCCATAATACAGGGGTTACCAAAGGTGCATAAGAACCCGTCTGATCCACCAATGAGACCCATTGTGGCTGGTGGAGGCTGGGTTACTGAGCCCCTTTCTGTTTATGTAGTGTGAATAAGCTTGTCCTTAGGGATTCGAAGCAGTTCCTTATCGATCTGTATGATTGCATCAAAGATGTGTATGATTTGAATAATGTATTGTTCGATACTTTAGACGTGCAGTCCCTTTTTACAGTGATTCCCAATGATTTGGGAATTCAGTATGTGCATGAGTATCTTTTGGAACATAGTGATTTTTCTTTGATCCAAGTAGACCTTATAACTCATTCCTTGGAGCTGGTATTGGAGAATAACCTTTTCACCTTTAATGGTAAATTATATATTCAATGACATGGTGTTGCGATGGGTACTTCATGTGCCAATAGTTATGCGAATATGTTTTTGGCACATTGGGAGAGAACTGTACTTTGTGAAACGGAAGAGTTTAAGGCACATGTTTTATTTTACCGGCGTTTTGTTGATGACCTTTTCTTATTATGGAGAGGAAGTCTGGATGAGTTATTTACATTTCATCACTTAATTAATACATTGACCAATTGCTTGAAATTTATTATGAATTGGTCTTTTTCACGAATTGAATACTTGGACCTATATATTGAGAAATTAGATAATGGTCTTATCAATACAGGTGTGTTCTGTAAATCATTTTATCGGAACTCACTTTTAGTTAGGTCAAGTATGCACCCTGGATACATCTTTAGAAATTTAATTTGAGGTCAAGGTGTTAGGTCATCCAGGTTAAATCCTTCGGATGACTGTTTCTCTGAAGAACTTGATAGGTTAAAACATAGACTTTTATTAAGAGGATATAGGGAAAATGAGATCTTTGATAATTTACGTGATATTTACATTTTACGTGAAGGTGCAGTTGCCCCAAATTTTGGTCCATTAAAGGAGAATATAGGCTATCACAATTCAGATAAATGTACTCCTGTTAAGGTTCCATTGTTTTACATCTCAGACAATAGAGAGCTGGTAGAAATTTTTGGTAGAAATTGACCTATTTTACAAGTTGATAATGATATCAGTAAAATAGTTGGTGACCAACCCAGGTTCCTGTATAAAAACAGAAAGAACCTGAGGAGACTTTTATGCCACCAACAGTATGGAAGTGAGCATAATAAGAGCGGTTTCACCCACCCCTGTGGAGCGTGTAATTTCTGCTCGTACATTGATAGCTCTGATAAATTTTATCATCCAGATTTACAGAAGGAATTTATTTTCCAGGCTGAAGCTACATGTAAAACCTCAAATTTAGTGTACCTAGCGGAATGTCAAGTTTGCCATTCTTTTTATGTTGGCAGAACTAATAGGGTATTTAGGGACAGGATTAGAGAACATGCTTACCATATCAGGAAACAATCCGATCACAATGCTTTGGCTAAACATGTGACACGATATGGGAACACACATTGTCTTACATTTAGAGCCCTTGAAGTCATCACTCCTATCATCCGAGAGGGAAATATTAGGAACCATACTGAGTATAGAGAGAATAACTGGATTATTACACTTAGAGCTGACAGAGACATTGGACTGAATGAAAGGGCATCAATTAAACCTTTACTAAAGAAACGTAGGATTCAAAGTAATTTGTTTAAGTGCACATTCATACAGTTTCATGCACATACTTATCATTATTTATTATTTTTATTATATTTCTTATGCATTTCTGTATTCATGCTTATATCTGCTATGAGCATTTAGTGTTTATTTGTATGTTGCTTTAAAACCCATATTAATTTGGTCCCCTTTGTGATCGGTTTAAGAGTTTTTGAATTTTTATAAAAGTACTGGATTTTATTAGCAATGTTTTATGGTCTGAAGAAGCTTTTCAGCGAAAGCGCTTACCGTTTTGTTACTTGCAATAAACATTTTTTATGTTTTTAAACCTGTTGGGATTTCTTGGTTGCTTCGATGTGACTTTTCCAGTTTTGAACATAAGTTGTAATGTATTGCATTCATGAATGAAGTCTTCCATTTTTGAAACCATTCGAGCTGCCCTTACTAAGCTTTGACCACAGATTTTTTCTGATGATACAGGTGGGAGCTGCTAAAATGCCTGAACGAGTTTGGATATGTTTGCTTCCTGTATATATTAGCAGCATATTTATTACCTGTATAGTCTTTAAATAAATGTACATCCAAATAATCCAAATGTTCAGTATCAATTTTACATGTAAATTTTAAAAATGTATTTGTAGTACTAATATATGATAAGAATTCTTCCAGTGCACTCATAGGTCCATTCCATATTATGCTTATGTCATCTTGGAACCTATAATTGGTTTTAAGGTGGATCCTGTTGTTGTTGTTTGTCTTTCGGCTTTTTCCCGGTAAGGGGTCGCCACAGCGGAACTCCAGTCCCCTAATGATTGGCAGTAGATTTTTATGAAATGCTGAGGTGCCAGCTCAACGCCCAACCTTCAACGAAGGCACGCCCATTTATGCATGCATGTCTTTCGAATGCTCCCCAACCACAGGGAGGACATGCAGACTCCACACTTTAAATAGAAAATTCTTCTCACAATAAGCCATTATGGTATTAGCATAGGCTCCTCCGCAAGGCGAGCCGATAGCTATACCTCTCTTCTGCAAGAAATATTTATGGTCAAAACTAATGAAGTTATTGTTAAGTACCATTTCAAGAAGTTCTAAAATAAGTATTGTTACATGCGGCACTTTATGTTGTAACAGTATTTCATTAGTCCATTCTAGCCCTTCCTCCTTAGGTATTACTGTATATAAGTCATTGACATCTACAGTCACTAAGAAATCATCTGGATCTAACTGAACTTCATTTATGTTGGCTAAGAAAGTCCATGAATCTTTACAGATTTGAATTTATTTCTGGAACACTTTTATCAACTCATGATCTACATATTGGGCACAGACTGACATTATGGACCCTCTCCCATCTACTAGTGGTCTCATTGGAGGGTTGTAAATATTTTTATGAATTTTTGGATTACCAAAGAAAACTGGTACCCTGGGAGATGTCACATTTAAATAATTATACAATGAAATGTCTATTTTTGTTCTAAAAATGGCACTCAATTGGGATTGTATGTTCTTATATGCCCCATTTAATTGATTCAAGGACACTGCTTCATACGTATCTGTATACAATAAATTCATCATTTTTTCTGTGTATTTATCTATGCTAATTATTACAGTGCCCCCCCTTATCAGGTTTCAGAACTCTTATGTTGGCATTTCACAACTCTTTCAAAATATGCTTCCTGATCATTTAAATTTAAATTTAATTCAACTCTGTGTGTGTGCAAAGATTTTAAATCAAGTTCACACATTTTTTCATACATGTGAAGTTTGGGGTGGATGGGGGTTGAAAATAGAGCTAATGTTATACATATTACTTTGATTGTTGTGTAACACTTCTCTTTGATACAACAATGAAAAATTAAACTTTCTTAGATATAGCTTCAAATCAATCATAGTGTTAGTATAATTAAAATACTTTGTTGGTACAAACGTCATTCCTTTTGCAAGCAAATTGGCTGTACGTGAATTGATGTTCATATCAGAATAATTACATACACTAAAATCACCATGAACATTTTTTATAATAGAAAACTCTGTGTCCACATCCATGTTCTCATTAGACACACAAAGTGTTGATTCACATTCCGATATAGCACCAACTGAATCAGATTCCAGCTCCGAAACACTACTTAATGTTTCTAGTATTTCTGTTTCGGTCTAGCTCCTTGAAACCTGCATCATGAGAATTTGCATATGATATAGGTTGGTTATAAGAGTCAGTTTATTTCTTATTCTTTCAGACCATCTTAACGGTGGTCATAATCAACTACTGCTTGAGGCTGATGATTGTTTCCTGGTTTGTATGAAAATTATTATTATCTTGAACTTTATGCCAGGCATTGTTATTACTTTTATTCTGTTTCTTTGTATGCTGAGGCCCTGATGGCCTAGGATTTGGTAGTCCATTAGCATACTCATTAAGGTCTCTAGTAATTATATATCTTTTCCTTACTTTTAAATTGTCAGTGTGTCTCTCAATGCTGTTATAAATTCTTAAATGCTCAGTTTTAAATTGTTCATATGCTTCATCTTGCATGATAACTCTCTCTAATGCCTGGAGATCATTACTAATACGTTCTATCTTTTTTTCATTGTGTTTAATTAACAGTTCTAATAGTTGAAACCCAGAATTGTCAAACAGTTTTAAAAGATCGATGTGCAAGGTTGAATTAGTCAATAAACCTGTTGGATACTTCCATATGCGATCTATATAATTTCTTTCTTTCTAAAGCCTTTAATTTTAACACTACAGAAACTGAGGTACGTTCAAGATGGAATAACAAGATTTTTTAGTATAACTATATGAATAAATACATAGTAGATTTTAAACTACAAGGAATTTTAAGAAATATGTACTTATGTGTTGTATATGTATTTATAATTCAACTTTATTATGTTAGAGATGGTGTCTTATGTTCTTATAAATAGTGCCATTGAAAATGTTTTAAGGAAGTATCACTTTAAATAATTGTCTTAACCACTTTAAATAATTGTCTTAGCCAATGAAATGTTTTTAGGTCTTATTTAAAGGAAGTGATGAAATGTATGTGTTGTCTGAAGAAGTTTAATATTGAATTAAATGAAAGTGCTAACCATTTTTTGCTCGCATGAGTTTTTAACAGCTTGCTGCATTGATTTGTATGCATTTATTTAACTGCTGACAGTCCGGTCTACAGTCTTGGTCATTTTCTTAAGAAAACTATATGTTATGTGGATATTAAACTACTGGTGCAGAAGTGTGTGTTGAACTGTATAGGCCACTCCAATAGCCCTGCTATTGGTCACACTTACCATTTGGATACTAGTACATTACACAGTAGAATTGGTCACCGTTTGGTAAGGTCCTTGTAGCTGATAAGTAAGGGTAGTTGGTGGCAGTGATAACTACCTTATAGTCTGGGCAGAAGGCAGCATAGCTAGTAAACCTGTGCCAGCCTTTTCCAGGAGTGTCTGTGTATTTGTATATAAATCAAATCTCAAGGTGTGTGTGTGTCAGCTACTTGGGCAGGGACATGAAGCACTGGTTGGACAGAGAGGGTGCTGGAGGTTTTGGCTTGACCACTCAGCTGAGATCTTAACCCTATAGCTGTGCCAGTGGGGAGTCTTACTGGGGATCTGGAGAAAGAGGGAGAAACCAGCCCCAGACTGACTGTGATCTCAGTGTGCTCTTGGAAATTGTACTTTACTGTGTGTGTACTTGTCATCCTCCCAATGTGTACATCCCTCACTGGTGCTAATGGTGAGGAATGAGGCTCCTTGATTACTGGGCCAGTGCAGGGGTGTTACATAGTAATCATTTGGCAGTGGTTAGATAGCCACATCACATATTAATTGGTTTGTAGTGGTGCGGATATTGAATTCCTGTAGCCTATGTACAGTGATCACTGAAGGTGTTTGTACTCTCAGTCATGCAGTGAACATTCAGAGTTCATATCACAATTGTTTTATTGTGTTTGTTAGCTTAGTTGATCAGGGAGAGCAGGCAAGCCTGTCAGCAGAGGAGTATGACAAGCTGACAAGGAGCCAGTTGGCTGAGATGCGTCAGGCTAAAGGACTGGTGCATGCCAACCTGACTAAAGCAGACATGAGTGCAGCTTTAATCACAGCTGCATCACAGGATAACAACCAGGAGGACAATCAGACTGGCTGTGGAGATGTACAACTCTCAGAAAATGGACAGCTCAACCTTGCCATGGAAGACTTAAAAATCCATCTGGAGTTAGAGACTTGAGATGGAGGCTAAGCGTTTGGAAATAGAAGCAGCAGAGAGACTGAGACGTCTTGAGGCAGAGGAAAATGAGAAATCGCTATGCCTGGAAGCTAAGGAGAAGGAGAGGCAGAGGCAACATGAAAAGGAGATTCTGACTCTTTGCCAGAGTCATGGAAGTAATGGGGAATGGAGTACCCAAACCCCAGAAGCAACAAAGGTCTATACATTTCTTCTACAATTTACAGAGGGGGATAATTTTGATAGTTTCATTCATATGTTTGAGAGGGTATGTGAACAGTATAATGCTGACCAAGGGCCCTGAGTACAGTTCCTGACCACCTTACTCCATGGTAAACCTGTAACTATTCTTTCCAAACTGATACTGACTGTTTAAATTATAGGTTTATAGGTTCATAGGTGTTTACTAGGCTAATGACCAGAAGGGCCTTTTTAAGCCTGGCCATGCATCCCAAATCTCTGACGAGTCCTGATACCCTTGATAAGTGTAAGCATGGGCCTGGGAGATGAACCATTTACAGGTTACCTGTTTGCATTAGAGACATAGGTGCCAAACCAGGGATGAATTTCTGGTTTCCCATCCAATTGTCCAAGCTGCACTTGACTTGGATTAGGGATGAACTCTGCTTCACATGGATGGGGAGCCTTTTCCATAGATGGGGTAGTCTCTGGGATACATACTTATCTCTCTAGCAGGTCCTATTTATATCACAGGCAAGGTTTAAGTCTTTAGAATGGGTAATTCTGGTAATGTTTGTTTTGCAGACATGCAGGAGATCCATCAGATTAGGGTCTGACAATGCCCTGTATGCCAGGCATAGATCTCCTCTCAAAAGCCTTTAGGAGACAGAATACAGGGATAGGGCCTTGAGGTGGTCTGCATAGGACATATTACTTATGCCCTGTATTCTTTTAGTGAGGAACCTCTGTGGACGTTCCAGTTGTTGGATATGTCTGGTTAGGTATATACCAAAGGGGGCATTGTACTCAATGATAAGTCTGATGAATGCTGAATACAGTGGAACAATAACTTCCTTGTACTTAGATGCCATACCTTGGTTTATAAGTTGCACAACATAGAATACTTTCCTTACCACTGTAGATACGTGATGATCAAAGGCTAGATTACTATCTATGTGTGTCCCTAAGTCCCCGACTACTGGGTCATATCTAAGGGGTGTGTTTTCAATATGACAGTTACCAGGGATGGATGACTTCCCAAAGGATACTGTTATGCATTTCTTGGCATTTAGTTTTAGTCCATGACTCTGATAGCAGTTGTCTGTGTCAGCCCTCCTGGAGAACATTTGTGTCAGTGTGAGACTCAATGACAGCTCCTAATTTGCAATCATCTGCAAGAGAGACCACTGACATTGGCCTTGACTTCTGAGAAGTAAATGCCAAAAAGGAGCAGTCCAAGGACTGATCTCTGAGGGACTCCACTTGTGACTGGCCTCTTTGTAGAGGTGGACTCCCCAATTTCAACTTCCTGGGTCCTGTCTGTGAGCCAGTTGGCTGTCCACTGACTGACATACGGGTTTGTACCTAACCTCTTGAGTTTGTCATCAATGCCCAAGTGAGGTATTGTGTCAAATGTCTTGGCCAGGTCAAGGTAGGTAGTGTGAATGATTTTGCCCTCATCTATTGCTTTGGTGACCTTCCCAAAGAAGTCCACCAGGTTGAGTAGGCATGATCTGCCGTTTACAAAACCAAACTGGGTTGGGTCCAGTGTCTGGAGGTTTTACTATATCTCTATTGATCATCTCAATGATAATTCTTTCCATGGATTTTATAATGTTATAAAGAACTGTTTGCTAGAAGTTTTTAAGTTAAGACCTGAAGCTTATACAAAAATGTTTTGTGAGCATAGACACAAGGCAGATGAGAGTGTGTGTGCATATGTTGCTGAACTGAGCACTTATTTTCATAGATGAGTGAGTGGGTGTCAGGTCACCACTTTTGAAGGGCTGGCAGACCTTTTGGGTTGGGAACAAACACTTAGCACCTTGCCTGAGGACATGAGAAAATGGTTAGCTGCTAGACAATGTGCTACTGCAGATGAGTTGGGGAAGAAGAGAGACCTATACCTAGCAAGCAGGGAATCACTGCACAGGAAAGGGACACCCAGTGCTGCTCATGGGTCTAAGTGAACCCATGGTGGGCAGCCCAGACTGCCCCAACATAGTCCGCTAGTAGTAGGGGAAGCCAATAGTCCCAAATACATGTCCAGGACCAAGGGTTAAATGTTTTAAATGCAACGAGTGGGGCCATGTAGCATATTGATCTCCACAGAGGCAAGGTGGGGAACAAAAGGTGGGAGAGTCAGTAAGTGGGAATGACAAAGTGCCAACAGTAGGTTGTCTTGAGACAACAAGTGTACCAAACTACCACAAGAGGTTATATTGTACTTTGTGAATGGGAAAGAGGCCATGACTAAGAGAGAGACAGCCTCTGACCTAACCATTGTGAAGCCTGCAATGGTTATAGAAGAGTACTACTTGCTTGGGCAGTCTACTCCAGTCAGTTAGGAGGGACCCCATTACAAATACCTTTGCCTAGGGTTCACCTTGCCTGGGAGGCTGCTTAAGGAAGCCAGTGTGTAGGTGTGTTTGAGGATATCCCTGCAGATGTCCTGATAGGGCATGATTTTGATAATGCAGTACCATGTGTGCATACAGTTACATGCAGTCAGGCTTGGAGACAAGCATGTGGGTTTGGTAGCCTGGGGGAGACCCAGACAGACTGCACACTTGCAGCCAGGACTGGTGAGGTGGTTACTTCAGGGAGAGAGCTACCCTGTAGCAGTGAGACTGAAGGTGAGCCACAGCTGCTTGTGGGTACTGATGTTCCCTTGGACAGAGTGACTGCAAGGGCAGAGGTGAGAAGCAGTAGTACCCAGGCTGATAGTGAGGCACCACTGTCAGAGGATACCACACACTTCCTGTGGAAGGGGAGCTGGGAATGGTTACAAAGAGGGAGTTGAGACAGGCTCAGCTCTCAGACCCTACATTACAAGGCCTGAGGGAGGTAACTACTGAGGCACCTAATTCTCAAGGGAAGCGGGAATCTGTATACTGGGACAAAGGGTTACTGTATAGAGAATGGACCCCTGAGGGAAGGATAGAGGGTGAGAAAATACAGCAGTTGGTTGTACCCAGAGCATACCATTTGGCACTTCTAGCCATAGTCCATGATATTCCCTTTGCAGGTCATATGGGCATAAAGTGCACAAAGAGATGTATTATGCAGAACTTTATTGGCCTGGGATTTCCAGAGATGTAACAGGGTACTGCAGGACCTATGATCAGTGCCAAAAGGTAGGCAAGGCAGGAGACAAGGTGAAAGCTCCTTTGATGCCTTTGCCTGTGATTCAAAAGCCATTTCAGAGGGTAGCTATGGATATTGTGTGGCCTCTGAGTACCCCAAGTTCCACATGGAAAACGTATATCCTAGTGTTAGTAGATTATGCTACCAGATACTATGAAGCAATGGCTCTGTCCTCCATTGAGGCAGAAAAAATGGCAAATGCTTGGTAAGAGATTTTCAGCAGGGTAGGTTTGCCAAAAGAAATACTGACTGACAGAGGTGCCAGTTTCATGTCAGACCTGCTGGCTTGTCTGTGGAAGTACAATGGGGTGAAGCACCTAAAGACCACCCCCTACCATCCCCAGACTAATGGTCTTGTGGAGAAGTTAAACTCTACACGCAAGACCGTGCTATGGGAATTTGCAGACCAGTTTAAGAGCAACTGGGACAAATATTTGCCCCATCTGTTGTCTGCTTACAGAGAGGTGCCCCAGGAATCCCAGGTTTTTCACTCTTTGAGTTGTTGTATGGGCATAGGGCGAGAGGACCTCTAGATTTAATTTGAGATGAGTGGGAGGGTGAATGTGAACCCCACAAGGAGTCTGTTGTGGCATACATCCTAAACCTCAGGTCAAGGCTCAGGAAACTCATGGGCTTGGCTCAGGAGAACCTGGCAGAAGCCCAACAGCAGAAAAAGGTCTGGCATGACAGGAATGCTCAAGGTAGAGAGTATGCTGTAGTGCAGCAGGTAATGGTTCTCATTCCTGTCAGACACAACATGCTACAGGCAGCTTGGGAGGGACCCTACAAGGTGGTAAGGAAGGTCAGTGATGTTAACTACCTGGTAGAGCTGCTATGCAGAGGCAGGGGCAGAAATTGTATTTTGTTAGCATGATGAAACCCTACCATGGCAGGGACGCCCTTGTGCTCTTGCAGTACAAGGCAAGAGGAGTCTGTGGGGGATTTATGGCTCCAGGGAGCCAGCCAGGAAAATCCTAAATTACTATGGTGGAGCCTAGGGTTGCAGGCATATGATATAACAGTGCATCAACACATTGGGGTCAGCAATGCCAAGGCAGCTGGAATCTCAAGACAGGCAATGGGGTAAAGTATTTCCAGATAGGTCCAAACCTCTCAAGCAACGTTTCTCAAGGGTCACTTGAAAACCTAGCTTGAATTTTCACTGGGAGGGGGAGAATTGTGAGGCTACCAGCCCAGCTAGCTGGAATTTTGTAAATGATTCTGTCATTTGTGAATATTAATATAATTTGTGTGCTTGTCTACAAATGTAAGAAAACTATATGTTATGTGGATATTAAACTATTGGTGCAGAAGTGTGTGTTGAACTGTATGTTATGTATACTGAGCTTCAAGAATGTAACCACAGTGTACCCTGCTTGAAAAGAACAGAAATGTGTATAAACTATATGCCTGTGCAGATGTGAGTTTTCATAGAAGCTGGAACATACAGACGTAACTTGCAAACTCTGAGAAAATAAGTAAAGAGTTTTACGATTGTGTTTATCTCAGCAAGAAGACGGGATGTCTACAGCTAGAAGTTCTTTCTATTGTCTGGAAACAGAAATAATTACAGGTTTCAAATGTAAAAGTGTTTTAACTGTTTTATAACTTCCAGTTCTAGGCAAACATTTGAGAGATAAGTATTTTTCAAAGAGAAATGTTAAATTCTGTTGGTATCTGTTAGGCTGGGAACTGAAGGCAAGTGACAAATAGCGATGTCATCCAGTTGATCCAGTAGTAGTGTGTTGTTATTAATTTAAAGAACAACTTCTCAGAGAAAGTCTGTGCATTTTGTATTTTTCTTTGGATCTGACAACATCTTCTCATCAGGATGTCTGCCTTGCTAATAGTAAGTACTAGATTATAGTAATGTCTCAGAGATAGATAGGAATATAGTAAGATTCCTTTATAAGTTTTTTGTTTTTATGTGAGACTGTCCTGCAATGTTGTTTTAAAATATTTCCTGTGATTCTAAACTCTGTGTTATTGTGTTGAGTTATTGAGTATTGTGCTTTTATTATTTATTATTAAATATATTTAAACCTTTTCATTGTGGCTGGTTTGTTTAGAGATATTGAAGCTCTTAGAGTACTTGCATATGTATTTTGTGACACTGTCATGGCCACTCCAATAGCCTTGCTGTTCGTCACACTTACCATTTGGATAATAGTACATTACACAGTAGAATTGATCACCCTTTGGTAAGGTCCTTATAGTAGCTGATAAGTAAGGGTGGTTGGTGGCAGTGATAGCTACTTTATAGTCTGGGCAGAAGGGGGCATAGCTAGTAAACCTGTGCCAGCCTTCCCCAGAAGTGTCTGTGTGCTTTTATATAAACCAAATCTCAAGGTGTGTGTGTGTCAGCTTCTTAGGCAGGGACATGAAGCACTGGTTGGACAGAGAGGGTCCTGGAGGTTTTGACTTGACCACTCAGCTGAGATCTTAACCCTATAGCTGTGCCAGTGGGCAGTCTTACTGGGGATCTGGAGGAAGAGGGAGAAACCAGACCCAGACTGACTGTGATCTCTGTGTGCTCTTAAGGGAAATTGTACTTTACTGTGCATGTACTTGTCATCCTCCTAATGTGTTCCTAATGTGTATATCCCTCACTAGTGCTAGTTGTTTTACTGCATCTCTCTGCTCCTTCTCCATTCAACTGTTACACTTACTGCTCTTTCTGTACTTCTTCCTGTTGTTCTAGTCATGCTATGTATCCTGCTAAATCTCTCCGAATGCAGTCAGACGTCTGCCATGTATTCAAGACTACCATGTGGATCAAATAAAATGTTATTGTCATCTATTTATGTGATCCAGTTGAACACTTCATGACCTGAAGGACATTGGAATACTAGGCGTATCTGTCCAACATAGGTTCTTTAAGTTCTACTGCATTCATATTACATAAAATATATAGAAATATACAAGGTCTGCAAATCAATCATTGCATAAAACTGTATATGTTATCAGTTTATCACAGGTAAACTTTTACATAGTAGCAGATTATAGAGCCATACATTTGTTTTATTCCTTTTAACACATACTTTTTCCCCATTCTCTGTGGTTTTATAACCACCATGGGCACCATTTGGCTCACAAAAACCTGAGAGAACATTGTCATTAGAAAACAGCATTCATGTAAGGAAAAATAGAAAATAAAAAAAAAGAAGATTTTTAGTCTGCCTAGGATCTTGTAATACCAAAGCCAATGCTAGAACCAGAAAGTTCCATTAATGTGTGTGTGTGTGTGTGTGTGTGTGTGTGTGTAGATACACACACACACACACACACACACACACACACACACACACACACACACACAGTCACATATGTATATATATATATATATATATATATATATATATATATATATATATATATATATATATATTATAACATGCAGCACTGAAAAATAATAGAGAAAACCTCAAACTGGAGAAAAAAGAGGGAATACAAAAAAACCCCACTGAAATACAGCTAAGAGCAAATCACAAAACACTGAATATTTTTCTTATCTAGAAATGTCTTATATCAGTAAACCTAGGCTATAATACCGAGATCAAGCATCATCTGACTAGCAGTACTGTTAGGGGGAAGAGTTTTAATAATGTAATGTGCAGGGCTGCATCTAGAGGTTAGGGCTAGGGACAGCACTCATAGGTTCATAGGTTCATAGGTTCATACTAGGCTATCTGCCAAACTTAACAGTAACCCTACTTCAACCCTAACCAGAACCGTACACATTATGATATGAAAAATTCCTTCCCTAAAATTATCACTACACAAGACAAAATGATACAGAACACATATACCACCCAACAGGCACAACACTAAATACATACCCTTACTTAACACTTTTTCTAACCCTAACCAGTGAACACTTGCATGTGTGCACTAACTACTTTAATGCAATCTCGTGAATTTTCACAATTACCACATTTTTAGTCAAATATTCATTTTCCTCCACACTCCTACTTACCTACCCTATATAAACTTGAATTCAGCCATATTATTCATATGTATATATATATATATATATATATATATATATATATATATATATATATATATATATATATGGATTCACTTCATAACAATGAAAGCTCAAAACACTGAAAATGAGAAAACTTCATAATTTAGAAGACCAAAACACTGAAACTTCAAAACACTGAAAACTCAACACTCTGAAACTCAAAACACTGAAAATCAAAACAGTGAAAACACATATCATACATATACTGCATTTAAACAACATAAATCGTAGCACTTTCCACCAAGTGTAAGCTGTGCCCCCCCACACCCCCTGCTACTTATATATATCAACTCCAAGATTGCACTACTACACTAAGTGCAATCTTGGAGTTGATATATTTAAGTAGCAGGGGGTGTAGGGGGTGCAGCCCCCCACATGGTGGGTGCAGGGGGGCTTGCCCCTCATGCTTACACTTTGTGGAAAGTGCTATGATTTATGTTGTTTAAACTTAGTATATGTATGATATCTGTTTTCAGTGTTTTGCGTTTCAGTGTTTTGAATTTCAGTGTTTTGAGTTTCAGTGTTTTGAGTTTTCAAGATTTTGAAGTTTCAATGTTTTGGTTTCAGTGTTTTGATATTTCAGTGTTATGAAGTAAATCCATATATATATATATATATATATATATATATATATATATATATATATATCTATATATATATCTATATATATATATATCTATATATATATATATATATATATATATATATATATATACACACACACACACACACACACACACACACACACACACACACACACACACACACACACACACACACACACACACACACACACAAACTAATGTGTTTGCAATAACTTTAAAAGATGAAATCATACTAAATTATAAAATATGACGTGAAACATGAAGCCTGTTCAAAACACTGATCTCTGAATTACTAGCACATAGATCTGGCAATTTTCCTTCAAAAGCTGGGAAAGAAAATATGTAATGTCAAGGGGAACTTGATTTGTGTCTGCATAATGCAGGGCAGTAGGAAAACTTGAGACGTGATCACATTCTACCATTTTTTTAATAACTGTCAGAGAAACAAGTGGTTTTGTAATGTACTGGGAAATGTTGGTATGTATGAATTAAACATAGACTGCTATACACAGCATATTTAAGTATAAAGAGTAAGGAAAATGATTATGACTGCATTCCCAGATGTAACTCACATTATGAATGACTGCATTTAAAACCATTGCTTAACATCTATGTAATGTGCAATAAACAACTCTGCATGGAAATAAAATGACAGTTAAGTGTCAACAGAAAGCTAAATGTAAAGGTCAAAAGTATACAGCTGGATAACTTTGGCACGGTTTACTTAACTGCCATAGGATCTGAAAAGCACCAGCATGTGATCTCAGCTTTATTCATGTCATTGTTTATTATGCTGTCTACAGTGAGCTCTGCAGAGATATGAGCTGTCAGAATAGGCTTGATAAGAAACAGAATGCCTGTCACTTCAAAGGGAAATTCTTTTGTCACTAGTTGCGGGTAATAGGTTAAGTTCCAGGGGGATCTTTAAAAGACTGAAATGTAAATCGCAGAAACACATAAGACTGCACATAAAATCCCGAAAGCCACAAAACCCTGAAAGAGAAAGTCATGAAACAGTATTGAATATACATGCAAATATATACAAAGAAACCCAAAAGTTTAAGGGCCCAATTGAAAATACAGTGTTTATGTTTCTGTATAAAAACTGAAGATTTACTTCTTTACAAACTTGCATGGGAGAACAGACCACACAGGCAAGATGTAGGAGGATCCTTCACAGAACAGTGTTTTCATTGGATCAGTTAGGTTTATGTTTTGCATTTTTTCATGAGTATAATTGTTATTATTTCAAAATTTTCTGTTGCAGGCTGTCAGGATTTTCTGAACTGGTGGGCATAATATATATTGCTGTTGGTGAACTGCATGTCAGTCATTACATTAACTGAAACTTTGTATAAATAAGACGGCATGCGCTTTGTATAAATTAAACAGCATGCACTTTCTCTGCTACTCTCCAGACCAGCACTGTTCTTTGAATCCCTTTATAGCACTATTCACATGCCAGAGATATTTCTGGGGGAGTGCACATGGCTAATTAGCATTAGTTGTATCCCCTGTATAACTACCATGTGAAATCAGCACCACACAACAGTTTGTATTCACTGGCTGGTGCTAGAGATGTATGGATGGTTGTATTGATTTCCTTTTCTAAACTGAAGGTGATTTCAGCATAAAAATAAGAGGAAAAATCATATTATTGATAGAATAGTTAATGAATATTATCATTACTGTAAACATAACCCTCAGTTTGGGATACTTAAGGTGAAGATAAAGGGTACAGCTCTGCAATGGAGCTTCATAGGAACGTTACTGCTATTGCATACTTCTGATTCTTTGCAGACTGCATGTGTGTGTTCATTTTTGCATAAAAGAAAACTTACTTTTGCTGAAAAAAAATATTTCCATAACTGTGCAACTTCATGTTTGGAATCAATATAAATATGTAACATGGGGGTAGTCATACCTCTTAACCTCATAAAGCAAGAAATCTGGACAAAGTTATAAATAATAGGGGGACAACGGCCCAAAAATAACGACAATTTTTAAATGCTGCTTTTACAAACTTAAAAAGTTAATAGAGTAACAGGTAGGTTTTACATTAGCATGAATTTTCTGAAGGGTATGAAGTCCAAATCTCTAATGTCTGTCATTATTTTATGAATTTAGTCCTCAATGATTTATCAGTGAATTGTAAAAAAAAAATGCAATTTTATGAGAAACAGACCAAAATTATGAGGCAAATATCTGGCCATTCTGCAACAATCTGTACAGTTGAAAGGTGTGGCGGTAATAGTGCAAACCTCCACTACAAAAAAAAAATCTTACCTGCCAGTTTTGATGATGTTAGAATGTGAATGGCTAAGTTTAATAGTTTTGGGCATTGAACTGTGATAATTAAAACATGTCTCACAACAAAGTAATTTAAATGACTAAGTCACTGAATCACTGTGGAAACAGCACAACATCACAGTCCAATATTTAAAAAAACATTAGATAATGTGAATAACAAAAGACTCTAGTTCCTAGGCTGTTTATGTTCTTGTGGTTCATTGGCTGGGTGTGAATACAATTCAGATATCTGAGGAATTAAACAAATGGCAGGTCTAATTGGTGTATCATGGTGAAACATTTCTGTAAATACCTTAGTATTACCTAGTTATGTGAAAATCCAAGTCCAACTTATCAAAAGTGCTATTGACAGTTCCTTCAGACACATAAATGCCTGACACACACACACACACACACACACACACACACACACACACACACACACACACACACACACACTGGCATACATTTCATAATCCCGTTCAAATTCCAACTGCATAGTGCATTAAGCTTGGGTGACTCAGAGACCAGTGCACCACTCTAGTGGTGCAAAGTCACTCGCCTGTAATGTAGACAACATTTCACACCAGAAAAGCTGCATGTAAATGTAGCAGCCTGGGGTGCAGCTAATGCTAATTAGACATGTGCACTCCCCCAGAAATATCTTTGGCATTTGAATAGTATAGTAGGATGATTCAAAGAATAGCTTTACAGTGCTCTTCTGGAGTGAAGCAGAAACGGAGCATGCAGTCTTTTGATGGGTTACACCCATTCACTCCAATGGGAGCAGGTACTGAAAACCTGTGTGTCTGTGAGTGTGTGTGTGTGTGTGTGTGTGTGTGTGTGTGTGTGTGTGTGTGTGTGTGTGTGTGTGTGTGTGTGTGTGAGGGTCTGCACGCAAGGGTCTGTGTTTGTAATTCTTTGTATTTGTCAATGTAGGGTCATGATTGCAGATGTCTAGATGTGTGTGTGTGTGTGTGTGTGTGTGTGTGTGTGTGTGTGTGTGTGTGTCTGCGAGCGTATATATGCATGCGCTAGTAGATGTGTATGCAGTCATGTTATAATCACCGACAGAGGGAACACTAGTGTGGTTAGTTCAATTCAGAGATACGATAATGAGTGTGTGAGGGAGCATGCAGAAGTGTGCATGTTTGTGATTCGTTGTGTTCGTGAATGTAGGGACACAATTGCAGCTTTCTGGGTGTGTGCGTGTGTGTGTGTTTGTGTGAGTGTGTGTGTTTGTGTATGAGTGCGTACATGAGTGTCAGTATTTCTGTATCTTTTTATTTTATGATGACATTTATGTACAAGTTAATGGTGTGGCGATGGCAGCTTCTTTAGCCCCTAGCTATGCCAATGTTTTTATGCATGGGTGGGAAGCAACTCATATAATGGAAAGTAAATATAATGACAATATCACAAAAATGTTACGTTTTATTGATGATGTGTTTCTTGTATGGAAAGGAACTTTTAATGAGTTGGAAAATGTTATTGATTATATCAATAATGTATGTACATATTTGAAGTTTACTTATGAATATAATTATAACACAATAAACTATTTGGATTTAACAAATTTTAAAGAAAATAGGAAATTGGTAGCTAAAATATACAAAAAAGAGGTTCAGAACAACAGTTATTTACATTTTACCCTAGGCAAACTAAATTAAATGTAATGAAAGGTCAACTGAATAGAATAAATTGTTTGACCAAAAATGATAATGACTTTTCTGAAGAAGCTAAGTCTTTTTGTAATACAATAGTTAAAAGAGGTTACTCTAGTGGAGAAGTTGATAAATTATTTCAGGAACAAATGAATATAAGGATGGGTATAACAACAAATGGAGTAAATAAAAAAGGTCAGTATGAATATAAAAGGACGACGGCTATACAAAATAGTGTAGACTCTCAAGCCATAAAAAATGTTGTTATAAATAAATGGGGATTGTTTAAGGCTAATAGTGAACTGACTAGCAAAATACGGGTTGACCCTATTTTTGTTCAAAAGAAAGCTAAATGTTTTAAAATTTATTTCCAGGACAAACTATGTAAAAATAATCTAACTGAATATGGAAGTTGTATGATAAAATGTTACAAGTGTAACATCTAATTTGTTATATACTGAAGGTAATGAAATAACATTAGGTAAAAACAAAATTAAAATACCAGGTTTATTTAATTGTAAATCAAACGTGATTTATCTTATAATTTGCACTGAGTTTAAAAGTTTATATGTAGGGAGAACAACAAGGGAACTTAATAGAAGGATATACAGACATAAATATGCTACTAATATAGGAGATACAAAAAATGTCATGTGTAAGCACTATAAAAGTGGCTCTTGTAAGGAAGATTACATATTTCTAGTATTAGAAGCCCTGGTAAACACCACTAATATTGTGAACATAGAAGAAGAACTTGACTGGCTAGAATATTGCTGGCAGGTTAGATTAAATGCATATTGTCCACCTGGACTAAATAATAGGGAAGAATTTACTATGTATTTAAAAAGAAAGGGGTTAAAACATTAGGAGGTAGCATATGTATTACAATTGTTAGGTCATTTTAAGTGTATATGTCTTTTTAAGTGTATATATTTAGTAGGAATCGTGGCATTTCATGTGCCTTGAAAGGTGTATTTAAAGTGTTTGATGTGATAAATATTTCAGTCTGAAGAATTCTCTTACTGTAATTGTTATTGGGAGACGACCGCACTTACTGATACTGTGTACTTTGGATTAAAGTGAAGTGAAGGTCATCTAGCCATGTTTCTGCATTTATTTGTGTATCCTACTGTTTTGCTACTTTGTGCTACTGTTGAAGAGAGATTTATGTGTGTGTGTGTGTGTGTGAGTGTGTGTGTGTGTGTGTGTGTGTGTGTGTGTGTGTGTGTGTGTGTGTGTGTGCGTGCATGTGTGAGTGCGTGTGTGTGCATGCATGAGTGAGTGCCAGCATTTGTGTGTGTGTGTGTGTGTGTGTGTGTGTGTGTGTGTGTGTGTGTCTTCAAGCTCACATGCATATGTGTTAGTAGATGGTGTGCAGCCATGTTGCAAGCATTGATAGAGGGAATACTAGTGTGGCTAGATCAATTTACAGACACGATAATGAGCTACTATTGAGATAGTGCTCAATGTGGCTCTATCATGTCTCAGAATCACAGCATATTCCCTTTCTGCTAGTGGGCAGATCTGCATTGTCCAGACAGCACTGCCAGCAATATTTTTCAGAATCCGGACCAATATCTCCAGCATCAACCAATGTATAAATTACAGCACAATCTCAGGCAAAACCCTGGTTAAAGCAGGTAAAGCTGGAGAAGACTGCTGCCTTGCCTATCTTACTCCAACAGGGTGTGGGGGGCAGGGGAGTGCACTGGGAATATCCCTAAAGCATGCACACATCAGGCGGCCCTTTTAAAAGGCATTCTGTTTGTATTCTGCTCACCCAGCTTTTACTTCGGACTGACACGTTTTACCACCTCTGCCCTTCCTATGCATTAAGAGGTGCACTGATGCTGCATTGCCTGATTCTGGAATAATTCCCATGCACTTCCTTTATGCTGCTCCACCAACTATGTTTTTTTATTCCTTACTCATTCCACTCTCTCTCTCATTAGGCCTGCCTTCCCTAGTTCATTCCAGGAGAGTGACGTGGGCAGAGGAAGTGATTTTCTTCACACATTTGATGATGGTATCTTGTGTTATATTTTACTTTACCAAGTGATTGAGTTTTTCTAATGGTGCATTATAGACCTGTATATTATTTCCTGCACAATATTGCGGTGGTGGTGCTGCGGTAGCATTGTCGCCTCATAGCAAGACATTGTCCCATTCGATTCTCAGCTAGAGCGTCTTTTGTGTGGAGGCATACATGAATGGGGCGTGCCTTCGTTGAAGGTTGTGCATCAGGGCTGGTAACTTGGTACGTAAAAATCCACTACCAATCATTAGTGGACCGGAGTTCCGCTGTGGAGAGCCCTAACCAGGAAAAGCCAAAAAACACAAACATATTATTCCATGCACAGTTTGCAGTTGCTAAACATGACTAATTTCTGCATGTAGACATGCCCAGTTTTCTATTTGTTTGTTACTACTGTTCATTGTGCAATTACTTGCTACTAAATACGGTTTTAAACCATTGTTTTTGTGTTGCTATTTTTGGTGTAGGTAGTTAGTAATGAGGTCCATATTTCGTTTCCTTGAGTTCCACTGCAATATATGAGTAGGTTGAAGTATTTGAGACATTTTACAAAATTATTTTAGAATAATTCCTTGTAAGTGAATCTACAATGGCTGCAAAGATAGTCTAAACAGAAGGGATTTTCTAGCACCCCCTTGTGGGTCTTTCTTTCATATGCAATCTATCTTCCTGTTCTGTTTTGGCATCTTGGGCAGATATCATATTTGCTAAAAGAGTAGTCTCCTTACATTGTAAGAATCCTTGCTAAAAGAAAAATGCCTTTCATTTTCAAGGTCATTTGTTTTAAAATAGTATACTGTTTACTGCTGCCGCGGTGGTGCAGTGATAGAATTGTTGCTTCACAGTAAGAGGTTCTCCCGTTCGATTCTCGGCTGGAGTGCAGGGAGTGCCTTTTGTGTGGAGTCTGCATGTCCTCCCCGCGGTTGAGTGGTGTTCTGAAAGACGTGTGAATGGGCGTGCCTTTGTTGAAGGTTGGGCGTCAAGCTGGCAACTCGGAACCGTAAAAACCTACTGCCAATCATTAGCGGACTGGAGTTCCGCTGTGGCGACCCCTAAGCCAAAAGACAAACAACAACATACTGTTTACTGCTTTGTGAGGATGGACTGCTAAGATTGTACATTTCCTATTATTGCATATGGTCATGCCCCCCCAAATGCTTTACCTTTAATTTGAGTAATGAATTCCACAATTATTTATTAGGAAATAATTATTTACCTTGGCAGTGTGTTTATTTCATCCATCCATCCATAACCCCTTTATCCCATTTTTGTACATGGGGTCAGGATGTCACTTTAACAGTGACAATCATCTAGACTCAAAGTTTATAACACCGGGTGGCTAGCCTCGCAGCTGAAGTTCTTGCACACCACACATTTGCATGGACACTCACACCTATGGCCAATTTAGAGTGTCCAACCCACCTACTGCATGTCTTTGGAATATTGGAGGAAACTGGAACACCCAAAGGCAAGCCATGCAAACACAGGAAGATATGCATACTCCACACAGAAGGCACCTCAGCCAAGAATCAAACCAGAGAACGTCTTATTGTGAGGTGACAACCGTTAGTAATTTTCCTTTACATTTGCACGTGTTATACTACTTTTATTACAGTAGGTGGCTTTCTTTTAGGCTTTATATGTAATGTTTCTAATTTTATCTGTTTGAACAGGAAGCACGCTGAGAACATCTCTAAAGCATGCACACATTAGCAGGTGCTTATAAAAGGCAGTCTGTATGCACTCGGTCCACTTTCCTTTTATTATGGACTGAAGCTTTGTACCACCTCTGCCTTTCATGTGCTTTAAATGTGGGGCAACAGGTGCTACTGCACATTTTGATGCCTGCACAGTAAACAGTCTGCAGGAAAATATTTCAATTCCATAGTTTGTAAACAACAGTCATATAGTCTGTGCCTCTCTTCTATGGGCATCTTGCCAGAAAGCTTTTACTGTCTGGCCCCTAATGGACATTGAGCTTTACTCTTTACTGGCCTTTTAGACAGCTCTTACTCAACTATTTCTCCCCCACACACACATTATCTAGACCTGCTACACCTATTATTTTCTCCTATTTTCTCTCCTTGCTGTGCCTTCATAGAGCTCTTCTTTAAGTATTCCCTCCACTCCTTGCTGTTGCTCTCCGGAGCAGTCTCCTTTGCCCTAGACATTTTGATCCTCCTGCAGAAGGCTATATTGAAACACACCCATGTCCAAGCTATTTTTTCCTTCTGAACAGAAGTCCTGCATTATTGAACTAAAAAAAAAAAAACTTTTTCTGATTGTTTTTGCCACTGTGTGTGTGTGTGTGTGTGTGTGTGTGTGTGTGTGTGTGTGTGTGTGTGTGTGTGTGTGTGTGTGTGTGTGTGTGTGTGTGTGTGTGTGTGTGTGTGTGTGTGTGTGTGTGTGTGTGTGTGTGTGTGTGTGAGTGGGGAGCACTTCACTCAGCTGCACTCTGCATGGCTTCACTAAGCCATCCACCCTGATCTCATTTAATTTATACTTTCCATTGGTATATCACATCTTCTACAGTAAACATATTGGAACTCTGTGCTGTCAGCATATCACATCTCAAGTCATAACCCTATCGGAACTCTTGGGATTCCTATATTTCTCCAAAATCTGTTCTGACCACTAGCAGCTTACCACATTACAATGCAGTGACCATTCCCAATTCTCTCTCTTCACTCATAGGCAAGTCAGTCATGCAAAGACACACCTCTTGATATCCCTATCTTTAAGGGCAAACCACGTCACGCTTGTCTTTACTCTTCCATTTCTTAGTGATACACCCTTTCTTATCTCACTTTATCCAGCTGTTATATTTTACCATCTCTAACACTTCATACTCAGCAGCCCTTCTCCTTTCACATCTTCCTTGTACAACTTCATTTCCTGCTGTTTCAGCTATTTATTTGCTATATTAATTTATTTCATGTTAGCATTACACTTTAAACAGTGGGTTTGTTGGAGATGGGGTACACTCCCTGGCAGCAGCAGCACGACACTGCATCAGTATCCTCAATTTCCTCATCAGTCTGGTTGAGTCCAGAAGAGGCTAAAGGTGGGTCCAGCTGACATGGTGAAGCAGGAGTCGAGCTGCTGGCAGCTGATGGTCAGATGTAGGGATGAGTAAAAATAACACTCAGAAACTCTTGTTATCACCAACTTCTTCTTCTTTCGACTTTTCCCGGTTTGGGGTCACCACAGTGGATCACCTGTCCGTTCATGATTGGCAGTAGAGTTTTTTTTTATGGTGTTGAGTTGCCAGCCTGGTGCCCAACCTTCCACAGAAGGCACACACACACACACACACACACACACACACACACACACACACACACACACACACACACACACACACACACTCAAACACACACACATTCACACCTAGGGCCAATTTAGTGTCCAGTCCACCTACAGCATGCCTTTGGGATGTAGGAAGAAACCAGAGCACCTGGAGGAAACCCACGTGACCACAGGGAGGACATGGAGACTCCGCACAGAAGGCACCCCAGCAGAGGATCGAAACAGAGAACCTCTTGCTGTGAGGCAACAATGCTAACCGCTGCACCATTGGTGTGAATTAGTGCAGGTTTCACTTTCTCCTCTCATACTACCATACCATCTAACTGGCCTTTATCTGACTCACGTAATCCATCTCTTCTCTTTTCTTCTCTTCTCTTCTCTTCCCTTCTCTTCTCTTCTCTTCTCTTCTCTTCTCTTCTCTTCTCTTCTCTTCTCTTCTCTCCTCTGCTCTTCTATTCCCCCTTCCCTTCTCTTCCCTTCTCTTCTCTTCCCTTCTCTTCTCTTCTCTTCCCTTCCCTTCTCTTCCCTTCTCTTCTCTTCCCTTCCCTTCTCTTCTCTTCTCTTCTCTTCTCTTCTCTCCTCTTCTCTTCTCTTCCCTTCCCTTCTCTTCCCTTCTCTTCCCTTCCCTTCCTTCTCTTCTCTTCCCTTCCCTTCTCTTCTCTTCTCTTCTCTTCTCATCTCTTCTCTTCCCTTCCCTTCTCTTCTCTTCTCTTCTCTTCTCTTCTCTTCTCTTCTCTTCTCTTCTCTTCTCTTCTCTTCTCTTCTCTTCTCTTCTCTTCTCTTCCTTCCTTCCCTTCCCTTCTTTTCCCTTCTCTTCTCTTCTCTTCTCTTCTCTTCTCTTCTCTTCTCTCCTCTTCTCTTCTCTTCTCTTCTCTTCTCTTCTCTTCTCTTCTCTTCCCTTCCTTTCTCTTCTCTTCTCTCCTCTCCTCTTCTGGTCCCCCCTTCGTTCTCTTCCCTTCCCTTCCCTTCTCTTCTCTTCTCTTCTCTTCTCTTCTCTTCTCTTCTCTTCTCTTCTCTTCCCTTGCCTTCTCTCTTCTCTTCCCTTCTCTTCTTCTCTTCTCTTCTCTTCTCTTCTCTTCTCTTCTCTTCTCTTCCCTTCCTTCTCTTCTCTTCTCTTCTCTTCCTTCCTTCTCTTCTCTTCTCTTCTCTTCTCTTCTCTTCTCTTCTCTTCTCTTCTCTTCTCTTTTCTTCTCTGCTCTTCCCTTCCTTCTCTTCTCTGCTCTTCCTTTCTCTTCTCTTCCCTTCTCTTCTCTTCTCTTCTCTTCTCTTCTCTTCCTCTTCTCTTCTTCCTTCCCTTCTCTTCTCTTCTCTTCTCTTCTTCCCTTCTCTTCTCTTCTCTTCTCTCCTCTTCTCTTCTCTCTTCCCTTCTCTTCTCTTCTCTTCTCTTCTCTCCTCTTCTCTTCTCTTCTCTTCTCTTCTCTTCCCCTCCCTTCCCTTCCCTTCTCTTCCCTTCTCTTCTCTTCCCTTCTCTTCCTTCCTTCTCTTCTCTTCTCTTCCCTTCTCTTCTCTTCTCTCTTCTCTTCTCTTCTCTCTCTTCTCTTCCCTTCACTTCTCTCTCTTCTCTTCTCTTCCCTTCTCTTCTCTTCTCTTCTCTCCCCTTCTCTTCTCTTCCCCTCTCTTCTTTCCCCTTCGCTTCTCTTCCCTTCCTTCTCTTCTCTTCCTTCCTCTTCTCTTCTCTCTCTTCTCTTCTCTTCTCTTCTCTTCCTTCTCTTCTCTTCTCTTCCTTCTCTCTTCTCTTCCTTCCCTTCTCTTCTCTTCTCTTCTCTCTCTTCTCTTCTCTTCTCTTCTTCTCTCCTCTTCTCTTCTCTCTTCTCTTCTCTTCTTTTCCCTCCCTTCTCTCCTTCTCTTCTCTTCTCTTCTCTTCTCTCCTCTTCTGTTCCCCTATTCCTTCTCTTCTCTTCTCTTCTCTTCTCTCTTCTCTTCTCTTCTCTTCTCTCGTCTCTTCTCTTTTCTTTTCTCTTCTTCTCTTCTCTTCTTCTTTTTTTTCTCTTCTCTTCTCTTCTCTTCTCTCTCTTCCCTTCTCTTCTCTTCTCTTCTCTTCCTCTCTTCTCTTCTGTTCCTCCTTCTCTTCTCTTCTCTTCTCTTCTCTTCTCTTCTCTTCTCTTCTCTTCTCTTCTCTTCTCTCTCTTCTCTTCTCTTCTCTTCTCTTCTCTTCCTTCTCTTCTCTTCTCTTCTCTTCTTCCCTTCTCTTCTCTTCTCTCTCCTCTCCTCTTCTTCCCTTCTCTTCTCTTCTCTTCTCTTCTCTTCTCTTCTCTTCTCTTCTCTTCTCTTCTCTTCTCTTCCTTCCCTCCTCTTCTCTCCTCTTCTCTTCTCTTCTCTTCTCTTCTCTTCTCTTCTCTTCTCTTCTCTTCTCTTCTCTTCTCTTCCTTTCCCCTCCCTTCTCTTCTCTTCTCTTCTCTCCTCTCCTCTTCTGTTCCCCTTCCCTTCTCTTCTCTTCTCTTCTCTTCTCTTCTCTTCTCTTCTCTTCTCTTCTCTTCTCTTCTCTTCCCTTCTCTTCTCTTCCCTTCCCTTCCCTTCTCTTCTCTCCTCTTCTCTTCTCTTCTCTTCTCTTCTCTTCTCTTCTCTTCTCTTTTCTTCTCTTCTCTTCTCTTCTCTTCTCTTCTCTCCTCTTCTCTTCTCTTCTCTTCTCTTCTCTTCTCTTCTCTTCCCTTCTCTTCTCTTCTCTTCTCTTCTCTTCTCTTCTCTTCTCTTCCCTTCTCTTCTCTTCTCTTCTCTGCTCTTCTCTTCTCTTCTCTTCTCTTCTCTTCTCTTCTCTTCTCTTCTCTTCTCTTCTCTTCTCTTCCCTTCCCTTCTCTTCTCTTCTCTTCTCTCCTTCTTCTTCCCCCTTCTCTTCTCTTCTCTTCTCTTCTCTTCTCTTCTCTTCTCTTCTCTCCTCTCCTCTTCTGTTCCCCCTTCTCTTCTCTTCTCTTCCCTTCCCTTCTCTTCTCTTCTCTCCTCTCCTCTTCTCTTCTCTCTTTTTCCATTTTTATTTTCCAGGTTATTCTAGGTGGCTGGTAAGCTACTTCTAACCTTTTCTATCTCTCCCTGTGTTATCTCATCCAAACATTCCTTAGATTCAGCCTGGATGGTAGAAGGGCTGAAATTCTTATTTTTTGTATTATTTCTTCTTTGTATACACTTTCCCAATCTCATTCTCCTGGTTAGCCTAGGTGACACTTAGGTTACCTTTACCTGTCTGTCTCTCCTTCCTTTGTACTCGTCTCCTTTTTTATTGAAAACAGTGCATGTGGCATCTAAACTTATGCACTTATTGTTCTCTCTGTTTTCTCCATCCATTATTTTTTCACCCTAGGCAGCACCTTGGACTTATTCTAGCCTACCTTTCACTCTTTCTGCCATTTTCATTCTGACTTGCCTTAGAAACAGTTTAGGTGATACACTGGTTATTTCTTCCACTTACTTTTGCTAGGCAGCCTCTCTGCACCATAACTACCTCTCAGCTCACAGTTACATTGCTAATACTTCTTTTATTCCCCTTAATCTGTGTATACCTGTCAAATATTCTACCTAGCATGTCTGATTGATTAACCACAGCTTCTTCCCATACATCAAGCTCAGTGTTAATATCAATTCCTACAAAGTATGAAGATTACACTACCTATTCATTTATGTATCAAGAAAACTATTTTATATTTAGATACTTCTCTTGAACAATACAGCAACCCTATTAGTCACAGTCAAACACTTTTATACTAATTATACAATCTTCTGCATGAGCGTATCGTATCAGGAAATGTATACTTGCACCCAGGAACATGTGACCATTTCAGTCAATACTATTGCTCTAGAGACCCCTGCATAAAAACAAAGATCTAAGCATAGCTTTTAGTTTAAATAATTAATAGACATCACTTGAGGCTTAGTTAATGATGCAGAAACCTCATGTACTGACCATTTCAATAAGGTCTGGCCCTCCCAATATATTTTTGGGATAATTACATTCTTATCAATGACCCAAGACCAGGTCGTCTTGATAATAACTGTAACAAACAGTACTGTTACCCTTATTCACACAACTAAGTCAGGCACTATGGATAATTAAAGCCTGGATTGGGCCCTCTGTCATATTACCTTAGGAAGACATGCCCACCTACTTATTGGTTCAGTATACATGCACCCATATTTTGCGGTGACTATTCAAAACACACTACAAACTGTGTTGACTAAAGAGATTGCTAAAAGTGCCATAATTATTGGTGATTTATTTAATGCCAGATCATCATCATCATCACCACCATGATCACCCTTTTTCACATTTTCCATATGGATTCCATATGGAATCTGGGTGTCGCGTTAACTGTCACCATTTCTTTCAGTTTAAAGATATTCTCTTTCCTTCTTTGACAGTCATGCCTGACTGTTGCAGGTCTTCTCTCATGCAGTCTATCCATATATTTGCTGGATGCTCTTGTTTCCACTTGTCTTCTTCCTGTATGTCCCAAACCTTCTTCATCAGTTTGTCTTCTGCTTTTATACACAAGTGTCCAAACTACCTTAATATGTTCTCCTTGACCTTCTCTGCAATTGTAGCTACTTGGGCATCTGCTCTGATGTCCCCATTTCTTCATCTGTCCCACAGAATGCATCCTACCACCCATCTCAGACACTTTACCTCCATCACCTCTAACTTCATCAACTGCTCTGCTTTCACTGCTCAGGTTTCTGTACCATTTAAAAGTACTGGTCACACCACTGTTTTGTATACCTTACTTTTCAGCTTCTGTGGCATTTTCTGTCATACACTACCCTGTATGCCAACAAAATTTCCTAACAGCACAAAACATAAAATTAGCATGATTAATTTCTTTGAATTGTGGTAATGTGTGTACCAAAGGTGGAGTAGAAGGTAAAGAAATGTGAGAAATGTAAGTGTCATAATAAGAAATGTGAGTGGATAGGTTGCAGAGGGAAAATTTATGTAGCTGAGTGTAGAAATATTGAAGAAAATGGTGCTGTCATATGTGAACAGCAGGGATGTGCTAAAATGTATAATACAGAAATATGGTGGTGTGGAAAACATAGTTAGAATAATGGTTAAGGTCTTCGCCTCCGATTCTTGTGATACAAGATTCATTCCTGACCTCTAACCAATACCTGTACAGAGGTTGCATGTTCTCCCTGTGTCTCTGTGGGGTTACACCCACCTCCCAAAGACATGCTGAGTGTTTCCATCTCAGACTTACCCAAGAGTGGAGTTGTGTGCAGAAAATCAGACTCTAGTTGGTGCCTATTGGGGGAAGAGTTGTATAGACCAACCACTTTGGGCATCAGCTGTGATATGAAGTATTCAGTAGATAGGAGAACATTGATCACCGACTGCATGTTTTGTTATGTCAGGGCTAGCCACTCAATGGTGTAAAATTGGTTCTGTGTGATTCTGTCACATTGGCTAATGCTGCTTTAGGTCCAGAATCTTTCTAACTAAACAAAATTATACAACAGCACAATTTATCACAATTAGTCAAAACATCTACTATACCAAATCCACATACAGGCAATAACTCAGCTCTAAATCTCCTCATAACTAATATCCAACATATGTGTTTACAACTAAAATCTAATATGCTGTATCTGCTTAAATAACCTAAGTGACCATTGCCCTTTGCTGTCCATTTGGTCTTTCAGAACAATCAAGAGACCCACCCTCACACACAGTTAGATTATTACTGGTAGATCTTTCCCAAATGTAAAACAACTGCTCATTAATTCCCATCTTAATTGTATTGACTGACCCAACCTTTACAGTATTTAAATTCCTTCTACTGCCCTTTCACACTTTATTGACACCACTCTCCACATTCAGAATACTCTTTACCCAGTCACCAAACAGAGGCTCAGAGCTGAGATATACCCATGGCTATCAGGTGATATTAGAGCTCAGTGAAGTCCAGAGATCATGCCTGGAGAGCTTGGAAAAAACACTTGTCCAGTGTGCAACCCCACCAAAATTACCTCAACCTAAGAAAATCCACAACAATAACCACAAAATCTGAAAAAGCTTTGTATGCTAGACAAAATAAATTGCTTACTAAATCAAAGCACTTTTGAACAGAAATAAAGTGATTGACAGATGCCACCATTAACTCCCTAAATGATGATGATGATTATTAATAATAATAATAATAATAATAATGTTCTTCCACTTAACAACAAATCTTTATTATAGAATGCCAGCATTTTCTTCTCTCTTCCTTAAAGGATTTTATTGATAGTTTTCAGTCTCACCCTTCATATTCTTAATCTCCTTTACAGCATCACCCCTTAGCATCATTTGCTGCCACCTTCCACTTTTCTAACATCTCAGTCAAAGCAATGAAAGCACAGCTGCTAAAGCTAGGTCCCCCCAGGTTCTACATTTAGTAAACTCATCCAGCTTTCCTCAGACTAGCTCCACAGAAAATAAAGTAACCCCTCAGACATATCCTGAATGTTTTACTCATAACTGGCACAGTCCCTTGTCTTTTTAGACATGCCATAGTAATCCAAGTCCCACAACCAATCTCTCCTACCGACCCAAAGGACTCCTGACACATCAAACTTTTGTCCCATTACAACAATCTTCAAATAATTACTAAACAAGCAGCTAAATACATAAAATTATATGGCCTTCTCTGAGATGAACAACATAGTTTTCACAACTGTTTCAGCACCCTGACAGCTCCTTTCATCACCACTGACTCCATTTACAAGAAGTTGAATGATGGGCTGATTACTAGTGGGGAATTTGTAGATATGGCCAGAGCTTTTGGAGCTGTTAATCCTGTGCACCTGCTTAATAAAATACAAAAAACTAAGCTTTGAGGATAATACAATAACATGGCTCCAAAGCTAACTGAAGGACAGAACAGCTTCATAGTTTCATAGTTTCATAGTATAGTACTAGGCTATCTGCCCTGGGGCATTTGTAAGCCTAGCCATAGTGATGTGGCATTTGCCACCCCATGAAATGGTACAAAAATGTACAGAATAAATTTAGAATACTGTGTCTAGTAGTGACACAATAAAGGTCCCCTTATATAATAGAATTAGTTTACTGTGCCCATGTCTAGCAGTGACACAGATGTGACCCCTGGTGTAAACTTACGATCTCCCATCCACTCATCAAGATTTCTCTTGAAGAGAGCCAGTGAGGGGCTCTGCCTAATATGAACTGGGATCTTGTTCCAAAGCATGGGAAGCCTCTGGGTTATGAATCTATCCCTCCAGCATGTCCTATTCATACTTGTGCCAAGGTTTAAGTCTTTAGCTCTCGTGGTCCTGATGGACTTGGATGTTTTGAGGTGGAGCATGTCCATCAGATCCTGATTGGACATGGCCTTGTATGTCAGGCAGAGATCACCTCTGAGCAGGCGGTATGATACTGAATAGAGCTGAAGTTTCTTTAGTCTGGCAGAATAAGACATATGTTGGAGACCCTTGATCCTCTTGGTGAGGTACTTTTGTGGTCTCTCCAGCTGTTGCAAATGCCGGGTGAGGTACATACCAAATGGGGCATTGTACTCAATCATGGGTCTGATGAGGGAGGAATATAGGGGTACAATGACATCCTTGGATCTGGATGTGAATCCCTTCATAATGAGGTGTGCAAGGTAGAATGTTTTTCTAACCACTTTGGCAACGTGGGTATCAAATGAGAGGTCGCTGTCGACTTGGGTCCCTAGGTCTCTGATTACTTTTTCAGTACTCAGTGGGTTGCTGTCTATGTGATAATTTGTGGGTACTTTGTTTTTCTCAAAGGGGATGACTATACATTTTTTGGCATTTAGTTTAAGGCCGTGACTCCGCACCAGTTGTCCGTTTCTGTGAGGCCTTTTTGTAGGATGTGTGTGTCTGCTGGTGTATCGATTATGGCGCCTAGTTTGCAGTCATCTGCGAACTTTGTCAGCCACAGCCCTCCCGTGTTTGCTTTAACATCTGAGAAATAAATGCCGAACAAGAGGGGTCCCAGGACAGATCCCTGTGGGACACCACTTGTGACTGGCTTTGAGTCTGACATTGCTCCGGCGATTTTAACTTTATGGGTTCTGTCCTTTAGCCAGTTTGCAACCCATCTAGTGACATAAGGGTTTACATTTAAGCTGTTGAGCTTATCTATGATACCTGAGTGGGGTATTGTGTCGAAGGCCTTAGCCAAGTCCAAGTATGCTGTATGGACTGCTTTGCCCTCGTCAATGGCTCTAGTGACTGTTTCGAAAAAGTCAACCAGGTTTAAAAGGCAGGATCTGCCCTTTACAAAGCCGAACTGGGTGGGGTCAAGTGTCTGTAGGTCCCCTATGTCTCTGTTTATGAGTTCCATAATGATTCTTTCCATAGCTTTGCAGACCAGGCTGGTTAAGCTTATGGGGCGGTAGTTTCCAGGGTCTGTAGAGGCACCCCCTTGTGGAGTGGGACCACTGTTGCTGTACGCCAGTGTTCAGGTACATATCCCAGTAAGGCTAAGGTTAAATAGCATTTTTATGTGTGGGTTTAGCTCCTCTTGGAGTTCACGTAACACGCAACCCGGGATACCGTCAGGTCCCATTGATGCTGTGTTTTTTGCTTTGTTTAGGGAGGTTCTCACTTGGACATCTGAGATGACAAGGAGATTACATTCAGCTGGGATAAGTATTTCTTCTTTTGGGGGTGAAGGAGGGGAGAAATTTGCACTGAACCTGTCAGCCAGAATGTTGGCAATATCTATGGGTTCAGTGTATTTTTTATTGTTGTGAACCAACTCTGAGCATATCTCAGGGTTTCCGCCCAGGTTTCTAACATAGCTGAAGAAGGCTTTGTGGTTATCTTTAGTGTCCTTAGCGATTTTTCTATCAAAGTTGGCCTTAGATGTTTTTATGAGAGAATGTAGTTTTCTGCTAATGTTGATCAGAGATGTCTTCCCTTCATGGGATTTTGCTCTGACTTCCTTCTTTTGTTATACAATTTGTTTATGGCTGAGGTCCACCAGACAGGATGCTTACCTTTGGTGGAGAGGGACTTGGATTTGTTTGGGATTGCATGATCCATGCATTCTTGGAGATGTCCATAGAAAGCATTTGTGAAGGATTTGACATTGTGGGATGTGGTATCCACTGGCAAAGTGGGCTTAAAGGATACCATCTCAGTCTTAAGAAGAGTGAAGTCTGCTTTTGAGAAGTTTTTCACTGTGGTCTTTTGTGCTGGGGGTGGAGGTGGGATATGTATATCCAGGGTTTTTAGTTTGTGGTCAGATCTCACTAGTGAGGGGTATACTTCCGGTGTGGAGCATTTTGTCCCCATGTTTGTGATGATCAGGTCTAGTATATTATCTCCCCTAGTGGGAGAGGTGACTAATTGTTCCAGTGCATTTGAATTTATGAATTCCAGGAACCTTTGGGCTAGGGTATTAGGGCTAGAATAATGTACCCAATCTATGTTAGGGTAGTTGAAGTCTCCCAGTATGATGGTATTTTGTGATACATTCAGATCCTCCAATGTCTTCAGGAAGGCTGAGTAGAGATCTTGAGATTGGGAGGGTGGTCTGTAACATGCTACCAGTTGTATAGCAGTTTTGCCTATGGTTAGTTGCACCTGTATGGTCTCTGATGCTTCATGTGTTGCTACTAACCTGGAGGTGTGGGTGTCCTTGATGAATATGGACACTCCCCCTCCCTTTGTGGTTCAGCCCGGGTTTTGGGGCCGAAAAGCATGATACGAGGTATAGCCTGGTAATGCTGGGGTGCTCTCAGGAGCCTTGAACCAGGTTTCAGTTACTGCACAGACGTCGATGTTCTCCATGCTGAGAAGTGCATCAAGTGCCTGCATCTTGAGATTTAGACTTCTGGCATTGAGCAGCATTACCCTTAGTTTTTTCCATTATTGTTTTCTAAGGAGGTGGGTTTGTTTTTTGAACCTTGCCTAAAAAAGGCACTATGGGGGTGGCAAGAGTCTTAGCCAATATCCGGAAGCTCAGTGGTGACAGGTGTAAGCAATCCCTAGCGAAGCAGCGTGGCTTGTTCAACATGTCATGCCAGGCAGGCAGACATTGGATCCCCTTAGAATGACACCAGTACTTGAGCCAATTGTTAAAGCTGATCATCTTGTCTTTGTATTGTGGTATCATTCTTGGTGAAGGCAAGATGCTGCTCAGGGTCAGAGTCATACCAGCCTGGGCTACATAATCGGAGAGCTCCTCTATGTCTCTTTTCATGTAGTCCAGGGAGGTACATCTCAGGTCATTCACACCAGCATGGACAATGACAGAGTCATATTTGTACTTGCTTTGGAGTGACTTGAGTGTGTGTGTTATGTGGCGGATCCTAGCTCCCAATAGACAGCTCACAGTCACCTTCTCCTTGTTCAGCCTGGTCAGTGGGACATCAGTGTGTCTGACTATAGAGTCACCTATTACTAGTGTATCAGGCAAGGTGTTTGGCCTTAAGGGCTGTGATTGGTTGACACTGATTTATTGAAGTATGTGTTGCATGTGTTTTGTTTTGAGGTGGTGGATTTTTGGGTGTCTGCTTTGGGAGCCTCTGTTGTTTTGGTAAGTTTTTATTAGAGCCTCTGAGTATGTCTTTGTGTTTTTATGTGTTTGGTTTGCAGTTGTGGTAGGTCTATGTGGGACTGGGATTGTTGTGTATGTGGTTGCCATCTCCTCCTGTCTGGTCATGCCAGCCCTGAGTTGAGAGAGTTCAGCCTCCAGTTTGGCTATATAGTTGCATCTCTCACATGTATTTGTGTTTGTTGGGAGGAGGAGAGGGTTGTCTGTGTACATGAGACAATTGTAGCATTGTCTCAAGATACCCAGATTGACCAGCTGAACTGGAGACGACGCCAGTAATCTACCACTCGACATGCTAGAACTGTATAAGGGAGTGCTGTACCTTTAAGGGAAGTGGATATTCACAGGGGTGGTAAGTAGATGTAGTGCTTTACTTAGTACGAGAGTGCTTACTTAGTAGAGAAGTATTGAGAACAAGTGCTAGGCTTATAATATAGTAATATCTTGGAACAAATGTACCTTGGACTGACACTTGACCCACCACTGCCCTTTACTAGTGGCACACACAAAATCACCAAACAGTTTTGGCACAACAAAAACTCTGTTATAGCATTGCACACTTTCTTTCACCTGCTGCCTAGACTGTCATGGCTAAAATATTCTGTTTCAAAAATGTAAATATGCAAATGTGGTTTAACTTTGCTGGCTCTGCATTCTCTTCACAATACTCAGACACAAACAATCACACAAACGAAAATTTTAAGATTTATTCTTCTGGCAAATCCTGTTGTATAACCAACTTTGATACCAAGTAGCTATCAGTTATGGATAGGCCACATTTCATCTTGGCAATCTTTTTTCCAAAAATTTAAACCGGAGCTAATGCCCTCCATCTCCCCCCTGAAAATAGCATTCGTATTTCAGCACCAAAACTACACCCCTAGAGGCTCCTAAAATTACAGCCTTTCCCCTCTCCTATCCTTTCTTCGAAACAGCTGTTGAGGGAAGAGCATCCTCTAGCCAATGTACTACCGTTTGGAACCATCTCCCGACAGATAACAAAAAACAAGATACACTTGAGGCCTTAAAACACGCTGTTAAAGACCATCTTCTTAAGGTAGCCCAGTGAACCTGCTATCATGACAATGGTTAATACTCGGTAACAATTTAATTTGTCAGTACTAAACATTAATGTTTTTGCACCAGAAGCATTATGTGTCACTCTGAATATTATCTGATATCTTTCCATATTTTATCTGTGTACATAACTTATATGTCACTCTGAATATTTTCTGATGTTGTTTCATACTGTATCTGTGTACATAACGTATGTGTCACTCTGAATATTATCTGATATCTTCCCATATTGTATCTGTGTACATAACGTATGTGTCACTCTGAATATTAACTGATATCTTCCAATGTGTTTTTGTGTACATAACTTATGTGTCACTGAATATTATCTGATGTCTTCCCATATTATATCTGCGTACATAACTTATGTGTCACTCTGAATATTATCTTTATGTGTTCCCATATTATATCTGTGTACATAAGTTATGTGTCACTCTAAATATTATCCGATATCTTCACATATTATATCTGTGTACATAACTTTTGCTTATATCTCTTGTATGCTGCCAGTGTATTTGTACTTGTTGATAACTCTTGTTTGTTGCCAATATACTAGTACTTATATTTTGTTATATTTTGCATGCTGTGACTTTTTTTTACTGATTATGCATTTCTTTATATACTTATTCTGCATTTTATATTAGATAAGTACTGTTACTCATTGAGCCTGGCCATGGTTGAAAAGATTTAATGGACAATCTCAACTACCAGCCCAGTGACCAAATAGTAGACAACAGGAATGGAATCAAATCAGAGGTAGATAAAAATTAGGCAGCAACTGAATGTGCCAAAAAAACAAAAGAAAGAATATAAGGTGAAGGACCAAATGAGAAGGCAAGAAACATGGAAAATATATAAATATAGTTGCAAGTATAGAAAACTTCTGGAAGAACCTGATTGAATGTAGGAATGGTTAAGGTAAGGCAAATTCAAACCAAGAGATGAAAGGTTAATATTGGTGGCCCAAGATAGTGGACTACATACATGTTGGTTTACAAAGTCCATTGAACATGTGGGAGAACAGACAAATGTAGGTTCATAGGTGTGTACTAGGCTAATGGCCCTGGGGCCTTTACAAGCCTAGCCATAGGATTACTCTGGTATACTGCCACCCGACCTTAATTTCCAGTGCCTCTGTCAAGTAGAGCCACTGGAGTTATCTCCAGGGTGAATTTTCTGTTTCTCATCCACTCATCAAGATTTCTCTTGAAGAGGGTCAGTGAGGTGCTCTGCTTGACATGTATGTGAAGTCTGTTCATAGCATGGGCACTCTCTGGATTATGAACCTGTCCCTCCAGCATGTTCTGTTAATTGTGGTAATGAGGTTGAGGTCTCTGGAGCATGTGGTGTGGAAGGATTGGGATTTCTTTAAATGCAGCATTTCTAACAGAGCTGGGTCAGACATGGCTTTGTAAGTCAAGCAGAGATTGCCTCTAAATAGGCGATATGAGACAGAGAATAGTTGGAGTTTTTTGAGTCTCTCCATAAAAGACAAGTGTTTAAGGCTAAAGATCCTCTTTATGAGGTACTTTTGTTGCCTCTCCTGTTGTTGCAGGTGTCTAATGAGGTACATGCTAAATGGGGCATTGTTCTTGATGATTGGCCTGGGTCTATATCAGATAATCGAAGTTTCAGAACTTCGAACACCATATGGTCGACCCCATATGATCAAAGTTCTGAAACATCGAATATCCGATAAAAAAAAAAAAAAAACAAAAGTAACTGCTTTAAGCAGGAGGACAAGCACCCCTGCACTCCCCACAACCCCACTACTTAAATATACCAACTCCGAGATCGCACTTTAAAAGCGTATGGTGCAGAAATGGAAGATTTCCCTTTGCTAAGCCGTAGCGCGATCTTGGAGTTGGTATATTTAAGTAGCGGGGGGTGAGGGGGTGCAGGGGGCCTTGCCCCCCCCCCCGCTTATGCCCTTTTACTTTTCTTTCCTTTTTTTTTTTTAATTGTTCGATGTTCTGCAACTTCGATCACTAGTGGTCAATGTTTAGTGAGTTGTGGAACTTCGACAATTTAATATAGACCTGATTGGCCTAATGATACCTCTCAACTGTACAGATTTTTGCAGAATGTCAAGATTTTAGTCTCATATCTATGGTCCATTTTTCATAACATTGTGGTTTTCTGGAAAAATTAGTGTGGAAACATAGAAAATAATGACAGACATTTGAGTTTCAGACTTCATACCCTTCCAAAAATTCATGCTAATGCAAAACTTGTCATTCTATCAACTTTCTAAGTCTGTAAGAGCAATATTTGAAAACTGTCCCTATTTTTCGGGCCTTTGTCCCACTTTTATTTATGGCATTTTTCAGATTTCTTGCTTGAAGTGGTTGAGAGGTATGGGTATAAATCTTTAACATTGTGCCTTAGCTGCAATTAAACAAGACATGGGTTGGGGAAACCCTCTCTACCAAGGATATCTCTTTAATATCGTACCTGAAAGGCAATTAGAAAAAAAGTAAAAATTACATGGATTGGTGGAACACAAGATGGCTTAAACATATCTCTAACCTCACAGCACAATAAATCTGGATAAAGCCAAAAATAATGGAGGACAAAGACACAAAATCAGTGACAGCTTTTAGTTATCCCTGTAATACAATTAGAATGCTGCTATAACAATAGCTTTTGTATTAGTATGCATCTACTGAAGGATATAAACTGTGTAAAACAAATGTCTGTCACTATGTAAAAACTGGAACTGAAGAATGACAGCACCACAACACAGTATGTGTGAGAACTACAGAACAGATATGCAACCAAGCCAGGTATGGAAGTAAGGTGTATACTGTACCACCTAACTCCTTTTACATCACTACTCTCTTGTCTACTGAGCCCCTAGTGACTAACTAACAGTTTCACTGCTCTAACTTAACTGTAAGTTTTGGTAACTACCTTCCATCGCACTACCTTACCCTACCTTCTGCTGTTTTCCTGTCAACTACTAATCGTCTGCACAAGTAACAAGTTCATCCCACCTGAACATGCTACTCACCAAGGCTGAGCACTCCAGAATGACTTACCAGACTTAGCTAATGTCAGATTTGTTTTTTTGCCACTAAGTGTAGTTAGAGTATTCTTAGCTTCCAGGAATCATAAAATGTTTGACTTATTGTACTATACTGACAATTATGTAATTCTTTGTTAAAGTTTTTATTTCTATATTTACTACTGTATTTCTGTGGAGCTTTACTCCCTGGGCTTCCGCTGAAAAAGGGCTCTTGCTCAGTCAGACATTCCTGGTTAACAAATGTCAAATAAATAAATAAATAAATATAAGGAAAGCTGGGGTGAAATGCAGAAAGAATTCCAGGAATTCATCAAAGGAAAGAAGGAGTATAGGAAAAAGTGAGAGATAGAAAAGACAGACCAGGCTAGGAAAGAATACTGGTTGTCTGACAAAAAAGCTAAGAAAGGAGTTGCAATAGCAAAGAACAAGGCATCAGAGGCACTCTAGCTGCTTCTAGAAAGTGAGTCAGTAGATGGCACAAAGAAACTTCATCAGTTTGCAAGGCAAAGACAGAAAGGTAAAGAAGATAGTCAGATACCCATCATAAGGGAAGCCAGCAACAACCTGCTCACCAGTCCACAGGACATCAAAGGCAGACGGAAGGAGTACTTCATCAGATTCTGAATAAAAAAAAAAACACAGAGGCTATACTTCCACTGACACAGCTTACAATAAGATAAGAAGAGAAGCTTACCATAGGAGAATTAAAAACAACACTAAGGAAAATGAAGTCAGGGAAAGCAGCAGGCCCAGATGAGGTCAAAGCAGATATGATAAGGATGCTGGGTGAGATAGGTGAGAAATGGCTCCTGAGGGGACTCATAGCAGTATGGAGAGAAAGACATATCACACATGCCTTGAGAAAAAGCATATGTGTGCCATTGTTCTAGAACAAAGGGAACATTCACAACTGTGGACAGTACAGAGGTATCAAACTCCTATCACATTGCGCTAAAGTTCTTAAGAGCGTGATTGATAAATGAATATGTAGTAGATAGTAATACAGGAGATGAGCAGTTCAGCTTATGATCAAGATGCAGCACAACTGACCTGATGTATGAAGTGAGACAGACAGCAGCTAGAGATGAGGGAAAAAGTTGAACTGGGCATTCCTAGACTTGGAAAAAGCATATGACAAGTCCCAAGAAAGCTGATTTGGACAGTCCTATGATGGTTCAAAATTCCAGAAACATTGGTAGAATTAGTTCATACTATGTACAACGACACAGTGACTCAAGTACAAACAGTGTTTGGTCTCAGACAAGGATTCCCAGTGGGAGTGGGTATGCACCAGGCCAGGTCTGATCCCACTCCTGTTCGTACTGGTGATGGAGTAACAGTGTTTGGTCTCAGACAAGGATTCCCAGAGGGAGTGGGTATGCACCAGGCCAGGTCTGATCCCACTCCTGTTCGTACTGGTGATGGAGTAACAGTGTTTGGTCTCAGACAAGGATTCCCAGTGGGAGTGGGTTTGCACCAGGCCAGGTCTGATCCCACTCCTGTTCGTACTGGTGATGGAGTAACAGTGTTTGGTCTCAGACAAGGATTCCCAGTGGGAGTGGGTATGCACCAGGCCAGGTCTGATCCCACTCCTGTTCGTACTGGTGATGGAGTAACAGTGTTTGGTCTCAGACAAGGATTCCCAGTGGGAGTGGGTATGCACCAGGCCAGGTCTGATCCCACTCCTGTTCGTACTGGTGATGGAGTAACAGTGTTTGGTCTCAGACAAGGATTCCCAGTGGGAGTGGGTATGCACCAGGCCAGTTCTGATCCCACTCCTGTTCGTACTGGTGATGGAGTAACAGTGTTTGGTCTCAGACAAGGATTCCCAGTGGGAGTGGGTATGCACCAGGCCAGGTCTGATCCCACTCCTGGTCGTACTGGTGATGGAGTAAATTAACAAACAGGCTGGAGGAGACAGATCAACAAAGTTGCTGTATGAAGACGATATGGAATTACAGGCAGGCTCTAAGCAAGGACTTCAGCAAAGGATAGGGGAATGTAATGTAATACAGAAGGCACACGGAGTGACACTGAGTACAGACACGACAGCTGTAATAACAGCAAATGAGGGAACTCAGAGGAAGCTGAGAACTGAGCTAGAAGGGAAAATAGTGGAATAGGTAACAGCTTCAAGTATCTGTGAGGGGTGGTTGAGGAGAATGGAAGTCTGAAAGAGGTCAAAGCTAGAATCAGAGAGGCTGCAACAAACTAGCACAGAGTCTCAGGTGTAGTGTATGACAGAAGAATGCCAAAGAAGCTGAAAAGTAAAGTGTACAAAACAGCGATGTGACCACTACTACTGTATGGTACAGAAACCTGGGCAGTAAAGGCAGAGCAGTTGAGGAAGCTAGAGGTGATGGAGATGAAGTGCATGAGATGGGTGGTAGGATGCACACTGGGACAGATGAAGAAATTAGGACATAAGAGCAAAAGCCAAAGTAGCTCCAATTGCAGAAAATGTCAAAGAGAACAAACCACAGTGTTTCAGGAATGTGTGCAGAAAAGCAGAAGACAATCTGTTGAAAAAGATTTGGGACAGAGAGGAAGAAGGCAAAATTAAACGAGGGTGTCCAGCAAAGAGGTGGATCGATTGTGTGAGAGAAGACCTGTGACAGTCAGGCATGAGTATCAAAGAAGGCAGGACAGTGGCATTGAATACAGACAGATGGTGACAGTTGACATGACCCCCCCCAACCCCATGGACAAAAACGGGAAAATTGAAGTTGATAATCATCATCATCTTGTAAAAACTGCAATTCTCAATGGTTTTCCAGAAAACCACACATTGTATGAGGAATAGAAAAAAAACTTGAGGCTAGAAGTGGGGCATTCTGTGAAAATCTCCACAGTTGAGAGGTACGCTTATAAGAAGCAAGAGGAAGAGCATCCTGTAAAATCAGAGCTAGCTGAGAGTGATCATGGTTTGTCCATGTGGAGCAAGACTTCAGGACAAAGTCAGGAGGAACACTAGATGACACCAGGGAGAATTTTTGAAATGTGACTTGGAGTCACTTAAAAATTTAATAGAGCAACAAGGCTACCATTGTGATGTTATTTTTGCACAAGAAGAAATATAAAACTCTAGTATCTGCTATTATTGACTGACTGTAATCATCCGTGATTTATGAAGGCAGGAACAACATAAAAAGGGATGTTCTGAGAATTCAAGAACAGGGTACAGGCTATGTGAACAGTGTGTGTGTGTGTGTGTGTGTGTGTGTGTGTGTGTGTGTGTGTGTGTGTGTGTGTGTGTGTGTGTGTGTGTGTGTGTGTGTGTGTTTAAATGTGAGTATGACTGTGGGGGTGTGAATGGGCAGTGCCTGTGCCAATGTGATGCTTGGGCCATATATAGTTGACTACTTCAGGAAAGTGAACCTATGGCAGAGACATGTAGATTAAAAAACAATGAGTTCTTCATTGTGGCTAATGTATCTCTGAATCACAAATTACAACATCATGGCAACAGCCTCTTTTTACTATAGCTCTTACTGTGGGTTCCTTCTGAATCCCTGGGTACTTCTCTTATTCAAAGACACCTTTTGTGGTAGCTAGGATTGGAGCTTCAGAATTAGTCAGTCATTTATGGCAGCTCATGTGACCCCCATGCAGTTTTTATTTTCACAAGGTGAATTGGTTTTTACTTCTCCTGTTGCTCAAAGTCTCACAACCCAAAATAATAGGAAAATGTAATTATTTGTTTGTTTGGGGTTTTTTTTGTTAATTTATTTCCTTCATTAAAAAGGAAAGGTCAAGTGAGCAAACATAGGTTCCTTTTTAGCCGTGGACAGGGGAGAAAAGCTCCATAGATCATGTTCAAATCACTGACATAATATGTAGACACAATGATTTACAAACTGGTGAAGAAATCTATTCAGGAAAAAGAGGAACATTTTAGCAAATTGTTCAGATATTTCTCATATGTATGTGCATGTTTTTGTAAGTGGTTGTTTACTTTCGACACTCCAGGGCTATCAGCTAGGAGGACTGTTGCACTGTTAGTATTACTATAATGTGAGATGACACCAGTGGGATGGTAAATAAAGCAGGTACACAGTGGTGATGGATGGAATATATTAGGACTGAGAATAATAGTGAAATCATTTGAAAAAATAATAGTCATGTACTTACCATAATGATAGAGCTATGTTGTCTGCTTCCGTCCTTCCTCACTGGATAGGATTTTAGATCTAACCTTGGGTCCAGCTTTAGCCACTCAAGACGTTGGATCCCAAGCTCATGCTCCTCCCCTTAGCCATAACCCCTGCAAAGTTCAACATTACCTCAGATCAAGTTTGCCTGAAAGAAAACATTTTAGCATCTTGCAATAAACAGCAATAACAGCAATGCTTTAAGGGATTATCCAACAGATTATGAATACTCAGGAACTGATTTTGAGCTACAAAGTGCACTTGAAAGTCCTTTAAAATAAGCCAGTCCAGTCAAACAGGATAAAAGAACAACGGGTTCCATTATCAGGCAGAGGATAGGTGGGAAGGAAGTTGAGGAAGGATACAAGCAGACAACACAGATCTATCATTATGGTAAGTACATACCTTTTGTATCTGATGTTGTCTCTTCTGTCCATTCTTCAACAAATGGGACACAGTCCCCAGCTAATATACACCTTGGGTGGATTCATGGAAGGATATTCTGGAGCATGGCTGAACCAAAGACTGTCCTGTCTGTGGAAAGTAAGTCCAATTTATAATGGGATATTAAGTTATGAACCTTAGACCAAGTGGCTGCCACACAAATGTCATCAGTAGATGCCCTGGAAAGGAAGCCAATAGAGACTGCTCCTGACCTAGTAAAGTGAGTTTTAACAGGCTGTGTTAAAGGGAGACCTTTTTCTTTGTAAACGTGAGCTATGCAAGCAGGCAACCATCTGGATAATGTGACTTTAGAAACTCTGTGGCCTAGTTTATTGTCTGAAAAGGTCACAAAAAGTTGATCTGACTTCCTGGATGATTTTGTATAGTGGTTGTAAAAATGAAACTGTCTATGAACATCCAATAAATGTAGCATGTATTCTCCTTTGTTAGAAGATTTCAGGAATTTCAGCCATTATTAACACCCCAAGTGATGCAGACATCTTACAGAAAGACCTCACTCAGACTAATGACTGGTATTGAAACCATGGCCTTAAGCTTAATGCCAAAAAATGCATTGTCATCTCCTTTGGTAAAAACTCAGTTCCCACTAATTACCACATCGATGGGAGCCCACTCAACACTGAAGGTGTTATAAGAGATCTGGGGACGCAGGTTGACAGCAACCTCTCCTTTAACCATCACATTGCCACTGTGGTCAGAAAGTCCTTCTATGCAGCACATCTCATTACCAAGGGTTTTACATCCAGGAAGAAAGAGGTCATCATCTCTCTCTACTCTTCCCTCGATAGACCAATCATCGAGTATAATGCCCCATTTGGCATGTACCTCACTAGACACCTGCAGCAGCTGGAGAGGCCACAGAAGTACCTCACAAAAAGGATCCTAGGCATTAAACACATGTCCTACATGGACAGACTCAAAAAACTCCAGCTATTTTCTGTCTTTTATCATCTACTAAGAGGTGATCTCTGCTTGACTTACAAAGCCATGTCTGACCCAGCTCTGTTAGAAATGCTACATCTAAAGAAATCCCAATCCCTCCACACTGCACACTCCAGAGACCTCAACCTCATTACCACAATCAACAGAACATGCTGGAGGGACAGGTTCCTCACCCAGAGACTGCCCATGCTCTGGAATAGACTTTCCATACATGTCAAGCAGAGCACCTCACTGTCCCTCTTCAAGAGAAATCTTGATGAGTGGATGGGTAATAGAAAGTTCACCCAAGGGATCATTCCAGTGGCTCTACTTGATAGAGGCACTGGGAACTAATGTTGGGTAGCACAATGTCAGAGCACTTCTATAGGCTAGGCTTGTAAAGGCTCCAGGGCCATTAGCCTAGTACACACCTATGAATCTATGAACCTATGAAGAATGTTAGAAAATTTTAGGAAGAAAACTTGCAAGTCAATACTTTGATTTAAGTTTGTTTCGATAGCTATCTTTGGCAAAAAGGAAGGATTGGTTCAAATGAAAACTTTGTCCTTATGGAAAATAATGTACAGATGTTTACATGAAAGTGCCTAGAGTTGAGATACCCTCCAAGTAATTGCCACCGAAAATATTTTTTTCCATGTAAGGAACTGGAGCTCTGCCTTGGCTGTAGGTTTAAATGGTGGTCGACCTAGTGCTTGAAGTAAAATGGTAATATCCCAAGAAGGAGTATGATCTCTAAGGAGAGATTTCAGAAGAAAGGTACCTCTCAGAAAGGCCTTAATTTGAGAGAGGCAATGTAGGACTGATTCTGTCCAATGTGAAAACCTGAAATAGCTGATAACTGGACTTCAATAGTGTAATAGCTGGCACCTTTTGAAAAGGATGGACTAGAAAATCTAAGACTGCTAGAAGAGGTGCCAAAAAGGGGTCTAAATTTTTTTCCATAGCCAAAACAGAGAATCTATTCCACTTGCTTTTGTAAATCTTCCTAGTAGATAGTCTCTGAGTGGAAGTAAGAATATGGATAACTTGGAAAGAAAGCCTGAACTGAATGAATAGCCATCATTGGAAGCGGAGAAACTTAGTGGTCAACTTGAGGGCTTGAATGACTGGAAGAGGCAGGCCAGATGGTGAGGAATAAGATCCTGACTGGAATCCAGCAGCCATTGAGGATATTTCAGATGAGACCACAGGTAGGGGTAGAAAACTTGTTGAGGCCAAAATGGGGCAATGAGAATCACTGTGACCTTTCTCTCTAGTGCTTTCTAGAGAAAGTTTTGGATGAGAAGAGTAGGAGAAAAGGCATAAATGAGATTGGGGAGGCCAAGTGTGAATCAGAACATCCATGGGCGAGTTGCCCTCTGGAAGAATCAAGGCAAAGAACCTGCTGCACTTGATGTTTTGAGGAGAAGCAAAATGATCAAAGCACAGTTGGTCCCAGCAATGAAAAATCTGCTTTCCCATCTTTTGGTTGATGGACCAATTGTGAGGCAGAAGGATTAATCTGCCCAAGCTGTCCACTAGAACACTGGATGTCCCTGGAATGTGTGTTGCTAGAAGAAAGTGACTGGAAGATATCACCCATTGCCAAACCCTCATGGCTTCTCAACATAATGGATAAGATGAGGTTCCCCCTCACTTGTTGATATATCAGACTACTGTCATGTTGTTGGTTTGGATAGATATCAATCCTTGAGAGAGGGAAACCTGAAAGGCCTGCAGTGCTAGAAGAACTGCCCTCATCGCTAGAATTTTGCTGTGAATATTGTCCTTGGGAGGGAACCATGTGCCTTGGACTGTCTTTCCCCTGTAGTGCCCTCTCATATTAATAGGGAAGCATCCATGATCACAGTGGTGTTGGGCTGGAGAAAGACAAATGGGTGACCTTGCCATTCCATAGAGGATACAAGCCATCAGTGGATGTGAGTCCTACACATGTTCATTACATGTACTGAGAAAGACATTGGTTGTCACTGAATCAACCACTGCACTGCTAGGGTCTACTGTAGTGCTCTCATATGATGTCTGGTGAGAGGGACTAAGTTAATGGAGGCTGCTATTGAACCCAGTAAACAAAGGAGCATTCTTGATACTGGTTGTTGGGATGAAAGCACGATTTCAGCATGACTGTGAAGTGCTGATATCCTGCTCTGTTAAAGTTTTGTTGTCTGATGAATTGTGTTCAAGTGTGCTCCTATGAATTCTATTAATTGTATAGGACAACATTTTGACTTGTCTGGATTGACTGTGATGCCCAGTATCGAACAAATTTGGAACAAAGAGTATCTTGTTTGGGTAGGCAGATTCCTGCTAGGGGCAGAAATTAGCCAGTTGTCCAGGTACAACAACACCTGGAGCTTTTGCAGTCTGAGGTACACTGATACCACTGCCACGCATTTAGTGAACACCCAGGGGGCTATGGTGAGGTTAAAGGGGAGAGCTCTAAATTCAAAATGACTGTTTCCCAGCTGGAAGTGGAGAAACTTCTGGATTGATATGGCAGTATGCATCCTGAAGGTATTTGTTTTGAATTTGGGGGAAGGGGCAAAAAGGGAATGTAACAGCCTATGGTTATTATCCTCTGCACCCATTTGTCATTTGTGACAGACATACAGGCTCTGAGTTGCAGAGACAGGTGCCACTTGACTGCTTCCAGAGAACAACAGTCAGGCAACCCTTCAGGAGCACTGATAAGGCCCTCTCTGTGAATGGAGCTCTGAAGCCTTGGTTCTGGGTTCCATTTCTGCTTCATAGACAATGTCCATTATTAGAACTCCACCATCTGCCTCTGGGAGGTCTGTCCCCAGAAGTGTCAGGAGAAAATCCTTGGGATTTCCAGAACCATAGTTTCTTACCCCCCCCTTCTGGTTCCTACAGAAAGATATCATGGGGCAGTATAAAACCATATTTGGACTGCAGAAGGGAACTTTCTATTTTGTTCACTCCAGGTTTCTGGGTCTTTAACTTTAGGCCCAAAGAGTGTTGAGCCATCACCAGAGGGTGTAACATTTGGTAACTTTTTTGAATTTGGGGGAAGGGACAAAAGGGAGTGTAATAGCCTCTGGTTATTATCCTCTGCACTTCATTTTTTAATTTCTCCAAGTCTTTTGGGATTCTAATACCATGATGGGAATGGACCCCATTCCTAAGTCAAGGTATAATTAAAGTTCATGAAATTAATACTGTTTCAATCTTTGATGTTAGCCAGAAGTGCTATTCGCAGCACTCACAATGTGCCCAGTAATGACTCCTTCTGCAATTTATACTGTGTTACATGTATCAGTAACATATCTAACTACGATTATAAATTATTTTTTATAAGACCTGTTGCTGCTACTACTACTGGAACTGTCTGGGTATCTTTCTTCTACATTGCCCTCATTTCTTCTTGCAAATCCTGGTATTTTATGACTTTGTGTCTTTCTGTATGTAAGACACTGTAGTCACTGGGTGTAGAGATTTCAATAATTATGGATTACTATATCTGGTTTTCTTGCATCTATTTTTTGAACTGTTGGTAATTGAAGATCCCATGTGAGATAAACTTCATCATTTTCTCTGATGCTTTGTGGCTTATAGTTCCAGTGTTTTTCAGCTACTTCAATATTATAATGTTTGCACAATCCCCGGTGAGCCGATATTAACTTTTCATCTTTTGGTTTAAATTCACCTCTCTTTAACCATTTCTGCATTCGATCCTGATCAACATGAGGTTGTTCCAAGACTTTCCTGTATTTGCAACTATATTTATGCATTTTCCATATGTCTTGCCTTCTCATCTGATCCTTCACCTTATATTCTTTCTTTTGTTTTTTTTGGCACATTCAGTTTCTACCTGGTTTTTATCTACTTCTGGTTTGATTTCCATTCCCGTTTGATGCCAATATGCTTCGGCTAAACTAAGCAGGGAAGTCATGTTAGATTTGTTATCCTCATGTTTCAAAACTTTCACTACATTTGGGTCGTGTGAGGTCAGCAGATATGTATGCAGTCCCACTGTCGCAGAGCTATACATGTAATCAATTTTGAGGAGGCCCATACTTCCTTCAGAACAGGGAATACATAGTCTTAGTATGCACTGATTTTTACAAATCCATTAATGAGCGTGGGGCCAGTCAATCACTCCAAAACTGTAAGTTAGAACAGGAAGAGCAAATTGGTTTATAGCCTGGACTTTGTTCCTAGATATCAATGCCATTTTTAGTATCAAATTAAGCCTTCTAAAATATTCCTTACTAAATTATATTCATATTTGTTCATGTTTTATTGTTGAGCCTTTATCAATTCCCAAATATTTATATACTTCCTCTTGCTCAAATTCTTTTATATCACATTCCTGTCCCAAAGTGATGTTTTCTTGGTGCTGCAGCTTTCCTGGTTTAAATCTTGGTTTTGCACACTATCAAGACCAAATTACATTCTTACATCATCTGAAAAAGTTTTGACCACTTGCAGTTGTGCTTTCAGTTCCTCATCTGATGAACTATACAGTTTTAAATCATTTACGAAAAGAAGATGATAAGTCTTTACACTTTGTTGTTTTCTGCTAGCCAAATTATAGTCATGCTGTAAGCTCTTAAGTAGACAGCTTAATGGGTTAAGGACAAAAGAGCAGCGGTGACAAAGAGTCACCCTGGTATATTCCCCTTTGAATTTTTATCCCTGGAATAATAATTTGTCCTTTATCATGGCTTAACTGCAAAGTGGTCTGCCACTGTTTCATGGTCGCTGTAATGTAATTGATCAGTGTAGGGTGTATCATACATTTTTAAGTACTCTTTTATCCATGAATGTGGGAAACTGTCAAATGCTTTTTTATAGCCTATCCATGCCATACTTAGATTCTTCCCATTTTTACAGTTCTCCATTATGACTTTATTTACCATCAAGTGATCATTTGTTCTATATGACTTTCTTTTATTACCCTCTTGTTTTATTGCCATGATTGAGTTTTCTTCTAAATGACTATAAACTCTGTCTGCATCAATTCCAGTATAATTCATACGTCATTGGAAGGCAAGTTATTGATCCATAATTTTAAGATAGCTTGCAGGTTCACTCTTAAGTAGTATTGTTTTTCCTGTGGTTATCCAGGCTGATGTCTGTACAGGGTATGCATATAAATAGTTCTTACTCATGGTTAAATCTTCATGGAGAGATGTTAATAGTTTTAGCCAGAAGTTAGGTACTGCATTTGGGCCTGGGGTTTTCCAGTTAGGAGTTTTTCTTAACTTTGTTTCAATCTCTCTGGCCGTTACTTTATCCCATTGCATGTCCTGTACATTTGAACTTCTTATTCTTTCTTTTATTTCTTCTGTACATTCAGCATCTTTGTTATGTTCCACAGGGTCTTCATAAATATTTCTCCAAAATGTATCTATTTCTTTTTTTTATGGTGTTTCGATTCCTTTTGCCCTGTTTCCCAATTTTCTACAAAATTTTTTTGGGTCATCAACAAATGGCTTATTTTGTACTTTTCCTTTATATTTATCTGCATATCTTCTAATTGTTCTGCCTGTGCTGATATGTTTAGTTTATTATTTGCAATAGTGCACGATAGATCCTAATTTGGTCGGATACTGTGCATTGCTTTTATCACGTCTATCTTTCTGAGTATTTTTGTTGATCTGTTCCCTCTTCTATACTACTCTAACAGTGACACTTCTTATCTTAATTGCCTTGTAGTTTTCTCTATTCGATACTTCCATGATGACATTCGATTTCTCGCCTTCTTTTCCCTTACTACCCTATATGTTTCTGGTAAAACTTTATCTGTTATCAATTTAGCTGCACAGTAATACATCCTATTTACTTCTGTTATATCGCATGAATTTCTGGGGATAGTCCTAATTACTGAATTAATTTGTTTTATCACAATTCTCACTTTTTGTATTTTATTGACTTTCTGTAATCTGTTTCTTTCACTGATTTTAATATGTCTGTCCATCTCTATTAAATCAATCAACTCTTCTCTTAGGTCACTTTCCTCTAAACTGAGGGCATATTCTTTTGTTCTATATTCCCTGTGGGCATTCTATAGGTAGTTCCCCAGCATCTTCCTGTGCCACATTCTCTTCGGCTTCATCCCTTGTCATCCATTGTGCTTTTATATGGGAACTCACGGGCCTATCACCCCACAATATTGGCTACATCAGAGTTGCTACAGTTTCCTGTTCCTCCCCTTGCTATGCAACTCCAAGTGGACGTTTGCACTGGTTTCCTATTGAAGGCTCAAAAATATCTTCATCTGGCAACTGATGTTTCCTGTGCCACTGGTTTTGCCTTAATTTGGGGATCCATTGCTCTATCCTGCTGTGATGTTTCCTGAGTTAGATTTTCTACACTAAATCCTTCACTTTGCAGGTAATCCATAACCTCAATTTCTATTTCGTTAACTTCTCCATTACTAACCCTCTTTTTCTCTTTTCCTCTTTGTTTTCTTATTTTTTTGTATTGTAACATTTTCTGTGTCTTGATGCCTTTGCCTGTATTTCTCTTCAAATATGTTTCATGCTGCTCTTTTTGTTTTTATTATTTTTGATTTGTCCTTTGCATAAATATTACAGCTTATTAAAACTTTTTCTTCCCATGTCCATATTTCTACTTCAGATGTCTGCTGATCCTCCTGTTTCTCCTTACTTTGGGGACTTGCTCCATCATGCATTGATGTAACCTGTGTTAAACTTTATACACTAAATCCTTCCCTTTGCAAGTGTTCCCTAACGTCATCATCTCTTTTTTAACTTCTACTTTACTAATCTTTTGTTCTACATTTCTTCTTTCTGATCTTATTATTTTTTTTGTGAAATTTTCTATATCTGGAAGTTTTTTCTAGTGGAAGTATTTTTCTTTTCTCTTATTTCTCTCTTAGTCTTTTTGTATATTTTATGTCTGGAAATTCTGGGCTTCTTGTATAATAGTAACAATACACAATTTATTTCATATTCTCAGCAGTCCACTCTATCATCTTTATGGCTCTTCTTTGGCCTATCAGCTTTTGTAATTTATGTGTACTGTTACTTCCTTCTCTTCCTTCTACAACAGGGGGCCATCCACCCCCTGGGCCTGGCCTATCCACATTGTAGGAATGATTCTGTGTCTTGACAGTTCTACACTGTCATTTTGTCCAGTCCTGGTTGTGAAGATTGGATGAAGATGAGTGAAGGCTGACAGCTTAGCCAGATAGAATTTGTAGATAATTCTGTCATTTGTAAATATTAATGTAAGCTACAGGCTTGTTGTCTTAAATGGAAAAACTGCTGTTAGATGTGGAACTGCAAAAAAATGTAACAACAGTGCTCTCTACTGACCAAGTAAAACATGTTGTGACCCTTTGATCTAAAGTCGACTCTGGCCTGTCTAGATGAAGACATTCTTTCTATTGTTTTAACCAGGAGTTAAATTGCTAGATTTAGACATGCAAACATATTTTATTGCTCTGCTTCCTGACTAGCTGCAAGATAACAAAATGAGATGTTAAGAATGTAAATGTAGTTTCTTTTAGCCTGGGAATCCAGGGAAGTGTGAAGAATTATGTATTGGGAACCAGGAATGTGATTTTAAAAACAGAGAAAATCAGAGGGCAGGAAGCATTTTTGTCTTGACCATCCAACTCACCAGCACTGTCTTCCTCTATATGTAAGTTATCTTAGATTTGTGTTTTCTCTTACAAATAGCTAGAAACTTGGAAAGATTAGACTAAGTGTTTTTCTGTGATGTCAGAACTGTACTACTGAATTATTTTAAGTATTTCTCTGTGATCTCTGAACTCCAGACTAGCACTGTATAGTAAGAAGTATTGACTTGTGTTTGTATTATTTATTATTAAATATTTTAAAACCTTTCAACTGTGGCTGTTTTTTGTCGAGATAAGTTAAGCTCTAAGAGTACATAGCATGTGTATAGGGAGGCTGTACCAAGTCACTCTATTAAGCCTTGACTGCTTTAGTTATACTACCGATTGGATAATAATATTGCACAGTAATAATTGGACACCCGTTTAAGGGTCTTTTGAGTAGCTGATAATTATTAGTGGGTGGTGGCAAGTGGTACTACAGTATAGCCTGTGAGAAAGGGGCACAGCTGGAAAACTTGTGCCAGCCTTCCCCAGGAGTGTCTGTGTGGTTGTATATGCTCTTCTCAAAGTGCGTGTGTGTGTGTGTGTGTGTGTGTGTGTGTGTGTGTGTGTGTGTGTGTGTGTGTGTGTGTGTGTGTGTGTGTGTGTGTGTGTGTGTGTGTGTGTGTGTGTGTGTGTGTGTGTGTGTGTGTGTGTGTGTGTCAGCTACTTGGGCAGGGACATGAACCACTGGTTGGACAGAGTGTGCTAGAAGTTTTAGCTTGCCCACTAAGCTGAGATCTGAACCCTATAGCTGTGCCAGTGGGGAGTCTTATTGGGGAACTGGAGAGAAAGGGAGCGACCAGCTCCGGACTGACTGTGATCTCTGTGTGCTCTTAAGGGAAATTGCACTTTACTGTGTGTATTTGTTATCCTTTCTTCCTATATGAGATGCCCCTCTCTGGTGTTAGTGGTGAGGATTGAGGCTCCTTGATTGCTGAGCCAGGGCATGGGCATCACATATTAATTGTTTGGCTGAGGTGGGATATCCACACCACATATTAATTGGTTGACAAATACGTATTGGCTTGTAGTGGTGTGGGTAGAGTAAATCCCTGTAGCTTGTGTACAGTGAGCTTTGAAGGTGTTTTGTACTCTAAGTCAGCCACAGAGTGAATACTCAGAGTTCAGATCACAGTTGTTTTATTTCTTTTGTTAGCTTAGTTAGTCAGGGTGAGCAGGCAGCATGTCAGCAGATGAGTGTGGAAAGCTGAGAAGGAGCCAGCAGGCAGATATGTGTCAGGTTAGAGGACTGATGCATGGAAACCTGACTAAGGCAGACCTGATTGCACCTTGGTTACAGCTGCATCTGAAAACAGCAACCAGGAGGACAAGCAGACTGGCAGTGGAGATAGAATACCCTCAGAGAATGGACAGCTCAGCCTTTATGCAGAGGACTTAAAAATCCATCTGGAGTTAAAGAGACTTGAGTTGGAGGCCAGGTGTGTGGAATGAGAAGCAGCTGAGAGACTGATGAGTCTACAGGCTGAGGAGAATGGATAACTGCTATGCCTGGAAGCTGAGTAAAAGGAGAGAGGCAGCATGAGAAGGAGATGCTGACTCTTCGCCAGAGTCATGGAGGTAATGGGGAAGGGAGTAACTGGACCCCAGAAGCACAACAGGTAAGTACATTTCTTCTGCAGTTTAAAGAGGGGGATAATTTTGATAGTTTCATTCATATGTTTGAGAGGGTATACAAACAGTATGGGGTTGACCAAAGGCTCTGGGTACGGTTCCTGACCCCCTTACTCCATGGTAAAGCTGTAACTGTATTGTCTAAAATGTCTGACATTGACTGTTTTAATTACACTGTTGTTAAGCATTGCTTGTTAGAATTGTTTAAGCTAACACCTGAAATGTATAGGAAAAGGTTTCGTGAGCATAGACACAAGGCAGATGAAAGTGTGTGTGAATATGTTGCTGAACTGAGCACTTATTTCCATAGGTGGGTGAGTGGATGTCAGATCACCACTTTTGAAGGGCTTACAGACCATTTGGTGAGGGAACAAGCCCTTAGCACTTTGCCTGAGGACATGAGGATCGGGTTAACTGATAGACAATGTGCTACTTCAGAGGAGTTGGGGAAGAAGGGAGACCTATACCTGGCAAGCAGGGCAAGGGGCCCCCAGTACTGCTCATGGATCTAAAGGAACCCATGGTGGGCAGCACAGCCTGCCCCAACAGAATATGCCAGTAGCAGGGGAAGCCACTAGTCCAGGTACACATCCAGGAGCTAGGGTTCAATATTTTGAATACAACCAGTGGGGCCATGTGGCATACAGGTGTCCGCAGAGGCAAGGTGGGGAACAAAAGGTGAGGGAGCCAGTAAGTGGGAAAGACAAAATGCCAATAGTAGGTTGTCTTGAGACAACAAGGGTACCAAACTACCATCCTACAGATGTCCTGATAGGGAAGGATTTGGATGAGGCAATACCCTATGCTTGTGAAGTTGCACTCAGTCAGGCTAGGAGACAAGCATGTGGGTCTGCTAGCCTGGGGGAGACTCAGACAGACTGCATACTTGCAGCCAGGACTGGTGTGGTGGTTACTTCAGGGAAGGAGCTACTCTGTAGCAGTGAGACTGTAGGTGAACCACAGCTGCTCGTGGGTACTGATAGTCCCTTGGACTGAGGGACTGCAAAGGTAGGGGTGAGTAGTAGTACCCAGGCTGACAGTGAGGCACCACTGTCAGAGGATTCCAGAATTCCTGTGGAAGGGGAGCTGGGAAGGGTTACAAGGAGAGAGTTCAGACAGGTTCAGCTCTCAGACCCGACATTGCAAGGCCTGAGGCAGGTAGCTAGGGAGGCACCTGATTCTCAAAGAAACAGGGAATCTGTATACTGGGACAAAGGGTTACTACACAGAGAGTGGACCTCTGAGGGAGGGCTAGAAGGTGAGAGAGTACAGCAGTTGGTAGTGCCTAAAGCCTACCATCTGGCGCTTCTAGCCATAACCCATGATATTCCCTTTGCAGGTCATATGGGCATAAAATGTACAAAGAGACATATTATGCAGAACTTCTATTGGCTTGGAATTTCCAGAGATGTAACAGGGTACTGCAGGACCTATGAGCAGTCCCAAAAGGTGGGCAAGGCAGGAGACAAGGTGAGAGCTCCTTTGATGCCTTTGCCTGTGATTGAGGAGCCATTTCAGAGGGTAGCTATGGATATTGTGGGTCCTCTGAGTACCCCAAGTTCCACAGGGAAAAAGTATATCCAAGTGGTAGTGGATTATGCTACATGATACCCTGAGGCAGTGGCTTTGTCCTCTATTGAGGCAGAGAAGGTGGCAAATGCTTTGCTAGAGATTTTCAGCAGGGTAGGTTTCCCAAAAGAAATACTGACTGAGAGAGGTGCCAATTTCATGTCAGACCTGCTGGCTTGTCTGTGGAAGTCATGTGGGGTGAAGCACATGAAGACCACCCCTACCATCCCCAGACTAATGGTCTTGTTGAGAGGTTAAACTCTGCAATGAAGTCCATGCTACGGGCATTTGCAGATCAGTTTAAGAGGGAGTGGGACAAATATTTGTCCCATCTGTTGTTTGCTTACAGAGAGGTTCCCCAAGAATCCACAGGTTTTTCAACCTTTGATTTGCTGTATGGGCATAGGGTGAGGGGACCTCTAGATTTAATTTGAGATGAGTGGGAAGGTGAGTGCGAGTCTCACAAGGACTCTGTTGCGGCCTACATCCTAAACCTCAGGACAAGGCTCAGGGAATTCATGGGCTTGGCCCAGGAGAACCTGGAAGAAGCCCAACAATAGAAAAAGGTGTGGTATGACAGGAATGCTCGAGCTACAGAGTATGCTTTGGGGCAGCAGGTAATGGTTCTCATTCCTGTCAGACACAACAAGATGCAAGCAGCTTGGGAGGGACCCTACAAGGTGATATGAAAGGTAAGTGATGTTAACTACATGGTGAAACTGCTAGGCAGAAGGCAGGGGCACCAATTGTACCATGTTAACATGATGAAACCTTACCATGATAGGGAGGCCCTTGCACTGAGCATTTGCAGTGGATTGCAGGAAGAGTCTGAGGGAGATCTGGCAACTGATCTCCTCGGTGAGGCTTGGGCTGACACCTCAGTGGAAGGGGTAACAATGTCTGAGCTGCTATCTCATACCCAGGTTTGAGAAATCAGAGCAGTGTTGCAGGAATGTGGGTACATGTTCACTAGGAAACCAGGGTACACCTACCAGGGGCAACACCAGGTGGATACAGGACTCCAAAGGCCTATTAGGCAGGCCCCTTATAGAGTTCCTGAGAAAGTCATACAGACTCTGAGGGAGGAGGTACAGGAGATGTTGGAACTAGGGGTGATTCAAGAGTCCAACAGTCCATGGGCCTCCTCAGTGGTGCTGGTGCCAAAGAAGGATGGCAGCATCAGGTACTGTGAGTATTTGTTATCCTTTCTTCCTATATTAGATGCCCCTCTCTGGTGTTAGTGGTAAGGATTGAGGCTCCTTGATTGCTGAACCAGGGCATGGGCATCACACTGGTACCAGTGCACCTACCAGGATTGGGCACTTTTTTATCCTGGGTCTTGTGCACCCACCTATCTTTTTTATTTTTTAACCTACTTCTGTAAATGGAATATGCTATATAAATACAGTTTATATATCATTGTCATCTTGGTGAGATTTTGTAAAAAACAGGATCCATCTTGTGAAGGTACTCACCAAGACTTGAGGATGAATTCAGTTTCAACAATACTATTATATTTTGCTTGCTGACTTATTATCTATCCAGTTGGACCCCCCTGCACCCATATGTCATTTGTGATGGATATCCAGGACAGAGACATCTGCCCCCAACTGCCACCAGAGAATGGCAGTTGGGCAGTCCTTTTCGAGCACTGTTAAGGCATTTCTGTGAAGGGACCTATCAAGCCCTGGTTCTGTGGGCTACCTCTACTACATAGCCCACAAACTCAGTGTGCCACTCAACCACAGCCCATAAGGCATAACAACATACCCAACACTCTAGTCATAGGTGACTCTATAGTCAGGCACACTGATGTTCCACTCACTAGACTAAACAAGGAGAAAGCTACTGTCAGCTGCCTGTCAGGTGCCAGGATCCGCCACATAATGCATGCACTCAGGTCACTCCACAATAAGTACAAATATGACACTGTCATTGTCCATGTTGGTGTGAATGACCTGAGACGTACCTTCCTGGACTACATGAAAAGAGACATGGAGGAGCTCTCCGATCTTGTATCCCAGGCAGGTATGACCCTAACCCTGAGTAGCATCCTGCTATCACCCAGAATGATACCACAGTACAAGGACAAAATCATTGACTTCAACAATTGGCTAAGCTTCTGGTGTCATTCTAAGGGGATCCAGTATTTGTCTGCCTGGGACGACATGATTGACAGACCACGATGCTTTGCCAGAGATGGCCTGCACCTGTTGCCCTTAGGATTCCGGATACTGGCTAAGGCTCTTGCCACCCCTATAGTGCCTTTTTTAGGCAAGGTTCAAATGACAAATTCACCACCATAACAGGTACAAGCAAGCAAAATCTGAGGGTAATGCTACTCAATGCTAGAAGTCTAAACCTCAAAATGCACTCACTCGAGGCACTCCTTAAAATGGAGAACATTGACATCTGTGCAGTGACAGAGACCTGGTTCAAAGCAACAGAGAGCACCCCTGCATTACCAGGCTACAATTCATACCACACCTTTCGGCCACCTAACCCAGAACGAAGCACTAAAGGTGGAGGCATGTCCATATTCATTAAGGATATCCACACCTCCAGGCTAGTTGCACAGCATAATGCATCCGAGATTATCCAAGTGCAACTAACTCTGGACAAGACTGCAATCCAAATTGTAGCTTGCTACATACCCCCCACCATGCCCCAGGATTCCCACTCCTCATTTCTTGATACATTGGAAAGTATTAGGGTACAACCCAACACCCTAATAATGGGTGATTTCAACTACTCCACCATTAACTGGGAAAACTACTCATGTACCAACTCTTTTGCTCAACGTTTTCTAGAATTCATAAATTCCAATGCCTTGGATCAACTTATTCACACCCCCACCAGGGGCAGCAATATCCTAGACCTGGTCATTACCAACATGGGAAACCGGTGTTCTACACCAGAGGTCAATTCCTCCTTGGTCAGATCCGACCACAAGCTAATCAGCCTAGACATCCACATCCCACCTCCACCCCTAATTAGGGAAACCATCGTAAAAAACGTCTCCAAAGCCAACTTCACACTTCGTAAGACAGAAGTGGCAAACTTCATGACACCCATGCAGACGGACAATAGAGGTACGACTGCTGAATCCTACACAAATGCACTTTATAAGCACTTACACGAGTGAATGGATCATGATATCCCTAATAGAACCAAGATGTTATCTTCCAAAAAAAGGAAGCCAATCTGGTGGTCCTCTGCCATAAACAAACTCTACAACAGAAGAAAGAAACTGTTGCAAAAAAGAGTAAAATCCCATGACTGGAGAAACTCCCTGGTCAACCTCAGTAAGAAGCTGAAATCCCTCATAAAATCCCCCAAAGCTAGTTATGAAAACAAAACTGCCACTGACTCTAAAGACAACCACAAAAACATTCTATAGCTATGTCACGAATCTCAATGGGAACACTCAGATCTGCTCTGAGTTACAGCACAATGGCATTAAATATACAGAACCAACTGATATTGCCAACATCCTAGCAGATAGGTTCAGTGCTAACTTTACCCCCCCTCTCAGCCCCTAGAGGGCCCATCTCTATACCGGAAGAATGCAAAGTTCCTATAATCATGGCTGCACAGGTAAAAAGCACACTCTCCAAAGCCAAAAACACAGCATCCATGGGACCTGACAATATCCCAGGCTGCGTTCTACACGAACTACAGAATGAACTGGCACCCTACCTAAGTACCATGTTCAATCATAGCCTCACCTCAGGCTTTGTACCCACTTAAATGCGCACTGCAACGGTTATCCCACTCCACAAAGGGGGAGCCACGATGGATCCCAGGAACTACCACCCCATTAGCCTGACGAGCCTGGTCTGCAAGGCCTTGGAACGTATCATCGTGGAACTCATAAACAAAGACATTGGTAATCTCCAAACTCTGGACCCTACCCAGTTTGGATTTGTAAAAGGCAGATCATGTCTCCTAAACCTGATTGACTTCTTTGAAGCAGTCACCAAAGACATAGATGAGGGTAAAATGGTTCACACAGCTTATCTAGATCTCACCAAGGCTTTCGACACCATCCCCCACTCTGGAATTATAGATAAGCTCACTAAACTAGGTATAAATCCCTATGTCACAAGATGGGTTGCCAACTGGCTCACGGACAGAACCCACACTGTGAAAGCAGCGGATTCCAAATCCGACTTCAGACCAGTGACAAGTGGAGTACCACAGGGTTCAGTCCTGGGTCCTCTACTGTTCGGTATCTACTTCTCTGAAGTGCAGGTTAACACAGAAGGTCTTTGGCTAACAAAGTTTGCAGATAATTGCAAACTAGGAGCCATAATCGAAACTCCTAATGATGTGGTCAAACTACAAAAGGGCCTCACTGAAACAGATACCTGGTGTCAAAGCCATGGCCTGAAGCTCAATGCCAAAAAGTGTATTGTCATCCCCTTTGGTAAAATATCTGTACCCATGAACAACCACATAGCTGGTAGTCTACTTAATGCCAAAAATGTGATAAGAGACCTTGAGACACAGGTGGACAGTAGTCTCTCCTTTGATAATAACATCGCCACAGTGGTCAGGAAATCCTTCTACGTGGCTCATCTCATCAATAAAGGATTCTCATCCAGAAAGAAAGAGGTCATTGTCCCCCTCTACTCATCACTCATTAGACCCATTATAGAGTACAACGCCCCTTTTGGTATGTACCTCACAAGACATCTACAACAACTGGAAAGACCACAGAAATACCTCACAAAGAGGATTACTGGCTTCAAACAGATGCCCTATGCAGACCGTCTCAAAAAACTACAGCTTTACTCCATCGCATATCGCCTACTCAGGGGCAATCTCTGCCTAACATACAAAGCTATGTCAAACCCAGAGCTGTTGGATATGCTCCACTTAAAGAAATCCCAATCCCTCCGAGCTACATGCTCTAGGGACATAAACCTTGTCACCACAATAAACAGAACATACTGGAGGGATAGATTCCTGTCCCAGAGACTTCCCATACTCTGGAACAGACTACCTATCTATATCAAACAGAGCTCCTCATTAGCACTCTTCAAGAAGAATCTTGATGATTGGATGGGAAATGGGAAATTCACCCCAGGGATCACTTATGTGGCTCTGCTCGACAGGGGCACAGGAAAATAATTTTCTTGGGTGGCGAAAGCCAGGGTACATTTTTTGGCTAGGCTTATATAGGCCCTAGGGCCAATAGCCTAGTACCTACCTATGAACCTATGAACCTATGAACCTATGAGTGATGTCCATTATTAGAACTCCCCTATCTTCCTTGCGGGAGGGGTCTGTCTCCAGAACTGTCAGGAGAGAACCCATTGGATTTCTGGAACCATAGTTTCTTACTCCCTTCTGGTTTCTTGAAAAAGATTTCAGGGTGGATAGAAAACCTTATTCAGACTGCAGAAAGGTTACTGTGTCTTTAACTTTAGGGCAAAGAGTGTTGAGCTGTCAAATAGGGCATTGCCAAAGGATTTCTTGAAGTGCATCCAGGCATGTCACCTAATGGTAATGCCCATGCCTACTGCTCTTCAGTAGCATTAGAGCTAAGAATGCATTAAGATATTTCACAATGATTGCAGGGAGGCTAGCTGAGAGTCCAAGGTTTTCTTGTCTTCAGGAGATGTTGACCCAGACAAGATGGTTGAGATTTCCTTGTTTAAATCCATCTGAAATCTAGAGACTTGTCAAGTAGGTCAGTACCCACAAAATAAAGGTAGCTGAAGTGTAATTCCACTTCCCAAACCTGTTCGGTGCCCTAGACTACCTGTTAGGGGTATGGACAGAAGAACTTTTTGCCACTAATATGGAATTCACTGTAGGCCCCTTGCTCCAATGATGTCAGTCTTTTGGGGAGACTAAATACTTACCTAGCTGATGGGGAATTGGTTCAGCCATGTCTGACTCCTTTCAAATCCATTTAGATATGAGGTCCACCATCTCATGTGCAAGGGGTACCACCCAGGATGTAGCTTAGTAGGAGCTGAGGGCCTTGAGGAACACTGACTCCTCTTGGGAGGGGTATTCAGAGGACCACCCACCCTTCTGTCTGAAAAGATCAAGTATTTCTCTGAATGAGACATCCTCAAGGGGGGTGGGTCTGGACTACCTCTCCCTGTCAACAAAATCCATGTCCTTTGTGAGAGACTCCAAGGAGAAGTCTCTGTGCCCCGTTCTACACATATGCTTCTGAGGAGCCTCCTCTGTGGGATATTCCAGAGAAGACTTGGAGGAAACTTTCAAGTACCCCATAGGGACTGACTCAAGGCTTAATTGGTCTGGCTGTCTCATGTGCATTGAATGATAGGGACCAGGACCCAGGGACATTCTCTGGGGAACAGGTGGAGCTGAGCTGGTGAAAGCTGTCCATAACTCCCATCAGGAGAGTGCTTTCTTGATAGCCTCAAATGCCAATGCTGAAGGCTTTCCAGAGATCTGAATAGTAGAAGCCGAAGGTGCCACACAACTCCTGAACTCCATTAGGCTCAGATCTGATACTAACACTGGCAACAAACTATCCTGCACCAAGGCACCAAGTAGAAGGGATGGCTCTGAAACCCTTGGAGTTGAACCCATTCCCCTGGATCTGGTGCCAAAGCTATGGCTCTGGGATTCTTCTAGCTGTGATGATATTGAAGCTGTATGGGTCAAGGAAGCCACCAGAGTGGAAGATCTTCAGGTACAGCGTAAAAAACTCTTTGAAGTGCTTGGATCAATAACTCCTGAGTCTGACAAATGGATTATGGTAGGAGCTACTGCTGAATGAGGAGAAGAGACATAACTTCTGGGTCCAGCAGAGGTTTGAGCCAGGAGGACCTCCAACTGAATCTGGGTCCTGAGTAATTTCCTCATCATGCGGTTCACATCAGCTATGGAAAGGTTTCTGGTTAACCAAACTGACCTTAAGAAGAAAGTGGTAGAAGGAGGTCTGGATGAATGGTGGCTAATGCTGTCTTGCAGAAAAGGAGATAAGAGCAAAGAAGAAACTGCTTCAGGTACAAAATGTGGTTCCTGGAGAAGGGGAGTCTTGGATCCAATCAGGATCATCTCAGAGGAGATGGGAGATTATATATCCCCCATTCCGAAGGAGGGATAGGCCTCCTTGAAATTGATTACATGTATAGGGCTGCAATCATGGGACTCTACACATTTCTGCTAACTTGACAAGACCCAAATGTAGTGAAAGTTTTGAAGCATGAGGAGAATAAATCTAAGATGACTTCCCTGCTTAGTCTAGCAGAAGCATATCGGCGTCAAGCAGGAATGAAATCAAAACACAAGTAGATAAAAACCAGACAGCAAATGAATGTGTCAAAAAAGAAAAGAAAGAATATAAGGTGAACGACCAGATGAGAAGGCAAGAAATGTGGAATATGCATAAATTTTGTTGCACGTATAGAAAACTTCTGGAAGAACCTCATGTTGATCAGGAATGAACGCAGGAATGATTAAGGACAGGCAAATTCAAATCAAGAGATGAAAGATTAATATTGGCAGCACAAGATAGTGGGCTACATACACATTGGTTTACAAAGTCCATTGAGCATGTGTGAGAAACAGACAAATGTATGTTTTGTAAAACAGAATGGGAAACAGTTGCACACCTCGTTGCTGGTTGTGACATACTAATGGCAGAAGGACTGTATACTGAAAGGTATAATAATGTAGTAAGACTGTTGCACTGGGGTTTTGCAAACATTATGGTATTGAAGTGGCTAAAAAACACTGGAAACATGAGCCAAAAAGCATTATAGAAAATGAGGAAATCTGCATTATATGGGATCACCTTTTGCCAACAGTTCAAAAGACAGATGCTAGAAAACCAGATAAAGTAGTCCATGAAAAGAAGAGAAAAGTAAAATTGATCATTGAAATCACCACACCCAGTGACTACAGTGTCTTATGTACAAAGAGACAAAAGGCGTCATTACTGGGCACATTGTGGGTGCTGTGAAGAGCACTTCTGGATAACATCAAAGATTGAAACAATACTAATTTCATGAACTTTAATCATACTTTGACTAAGGAATTAGGTCCATTCTCATCATGGTATAAGAAACCCAAAAGATTTGGAGAAATTAAAAAAAAAAGGGAGCGTTGGATCACTTGTCTTGGATGATTTGGGATCCAAAGCCGGGGATGCTAGAGATGAAGAAGAATTATGTGGAGGACATTTACTAGGACTCCTTATTCTTCACTTTGGAGGTTTTGTCCCTTTTGAATTTGTGTGCAGACTTTCTTGAGGAAGAGGTAACTCCACTACCAGTATGCTTAGACTTGGACATTCTCCTGCAGGGATAGGGAGAAGTCCCTTAAGGATCACTTTATTTTTCCTCTCTAGTACTGCCTAGCTACCAAAGGCTGGGCATATGTCACACTGTTCATCCAAGTGAGAATCTCCGAGTCATTAAACACACTTAGGGTGCGCATCCAAGTTAGGCATCTCCTGGCCACAGGCCACACATTTAAAACCAGAACCTTTATCAGATATTTTTGAAGAGTCATACAATATAGACAATATACCACGGTGCAAAAAGATAAAGTAAAATAGAGTATATGTAATCTATATTTAAAGATATAGTTAAATCTTTTTTTTATTTTTTTGTTTTTGGAAAAATGGCGTGAGAAAATGGCAAGCAAAAACGTTATACAAAGCCTTTTGAAATTTAGAAATGATCACTACAATAGGGGAGGTAGGGTTAAAGAGAGTAAAATAATAGGAACCAAAGTGGTAATAGAAATCAGATCAAAAACTCTTAAACTTTACCCATGCCTTAGAAGGAAGTCAGTGTCTGTCTCGAACAAGAGACAAATGAGATCTAGTTATGAAAGTATGCAATATTTCCATACCTACTTAATACTTTAAAAGGCTTTACAAGTGACTTACAAACTATTGTATGGCATCAGGTAAAACCTTAAATGTTTTTGAAGAAAACTGTCATTGATATTTTCTTTGAAGGTAGCACATCTTGAACAATATTAGTTTTCTATTTTGCTAATTATATAATTTATTTCTTATAAATATCTCAATAAGCATGCTTCCAGAGAGGATTTTGTTTACTGTTATGTGAAAGCTTATGTCCGATTAACAAAACAGGTTCTAACAATAAACAAACAAAATACGAAAACAAACTTAGAACTTGAACAGCGTATGAGAAACCAATAAAAGCGGGCGGTAACAGTAGAAAAACAATTTACTCTTAGCGCTTTCGGTAAAACCAATGCCTCACCTTCTTCAGATAAAAAATAAATCAATTAAGACACTTTAAATAGTATTCAATATAACAATTAACAATTAACAATGAATCTAGTTACCCAAATTCAGCTACTGAACAACGTGAAAGTTAAAGATATAGTCCACATACACGTAAACTAACAAACCTAATAATAAAAGTCTTTTCAAAGACTTCAACCCACATCTTGTAATAACTTTTGATGATCCAAAATGAATAAAAATAAATAAAAATATATAAAAAAACAAAAAACATATGTATAAAATATATATATGAATATGAAATTATGCATTCAAATGTGATTCTAAAAAGGTAATGTGTGTACATTTTAATGAAAAAACATAAATACAATGCCTAAACCTTTCAGCGTCTCAAAGATAGAAGTTTGAGTACACATTTGATGGATATTTGTTCGTTAAGACCAGGGGGTATATAGGCAGTTGTCCTAATCTGCCACTCAAGCTCATCCATTTCCAAAAGGTTTAAATTTGTAGTTTTGCATTGTAGACGTTCTGACTTAAGGGGTGGCCCTTGGCAACTCCTTTTGGAAATGGATTTCATTGGATTTTGCCTTTGAGACGCTGAAAGGTTTAGACATTGTATTTATATTTTTTCATTAAAATGTACACACATTACCTTTTTAGAATCACATTTGAATGCATAATTTCATATTCATATATATATTTTATACATATGTTTTTTGTTTTTTTATATATTTTTATTTTTATTCATTTTGGATCATCAAAAGTTATTACAAGATGTGGGTTGAAGTCTTTGAAAAGACTTTTATTATTAGGCTTGTTAGTTTACGTGTATGTGGACTATATATATCTTTAACTTTCACGTTGTTCAGTAGCTGAATTTGGGTAACTAGATTCATTGTTAATTGTTAATTGTTATATTGAATACTATTTAAAGTGTCTTAATTGATTTATTTTTTATCTGAAGAAGGTGAAGCATTGGTTTTACCGAAAGCGCTAAGAGTAAATTGTTTTTCTACTGTTACCGGCTCCGTTTGGTTTTTATTGGTTTCTCATACGCTGTTCAGGTTCTAACAATATACAGTATGTCTAGGTTGCACAGTTTCCAATATATATGACAGTTTGTTCATGGATGTTTAACAAAATATAATTCTAGGTTTGTGCACATTATAATACATTATAGTATTTATGGAAATACTATGAATTCACTATTATCTCTGTAAAGAAGACTTCTTACTGATAACATTGCCATTTGTCCAGATTTAATAGTTTTTAATGTTCACAAAATATTTACATTTGTTTATTTTATGGTTTTTAAGTTTATTTTGCAGAAAATGCATTGGTATGATGTGTGTAGGCTGCTAGAGGTGTCATTCCACACCATATAGGAATCAATGAGTTAAGGCCTGCTTCTGCTGTCTAGATGTCTCCAGTTGTGTCCTGCAGCATTTCCATTTAATATGTACTAAAATATTTGCAGTGTGTGCATGTTACATAACATTTTGGTACACAAATAGAAGCAGAGCAGCAGGAGGAGGATGTCCTGGAGTCAGCAGCAAAGGAGGTACCTGATGAGGAGCCAGTTGAGAAACCAGCTGCAGAGAAGGAACCTGTGAAGCAGGAGGTGCCTAATGAGGAGACTGTAGAGGGGCCAGTTGAAGGGGAGGAGTCTGTGACAGAGGAGGTGCCTAATGAAGAGCCTGTAGAGGAGCCATTTGCAGGGGAGGAGCCAGTGAGCCTGTGAAGTAGGAGGTGCCTGATGAGCCGAAAGTGAAGATAATTGCAGGGGATGACTATGCAAAGTTGGCACAATGTGCAATGGCACTGATTAAGAGGCAGCATCTAGTTCATAACAATTGGCTATATTAAGCATAACACAACAGCAACAGTGCCGTATGTGATAATACAACTAGGCTGTTCTATACCATGTATGGAATGGCCAAACTATTAGTGAGAGGCAGGCTAGGTAGCAAAGTAAGAGTGTAGGGCACAGTTGGCATCATATGCACAGCCAGGGAGGACCACAGTGACAAATGTCAGCAATGGTCACTGTGTGTGTGTGTGTGTGTGTGTGTGTGTGTGTGTGTGTGTGTGTGTGTGTGTGTGTGTGTGTGTGTGCTTGTGTGTGCGTGTGTATGTGTTTAGGTGTGGGTGTGTGTCTGTGTGTCTGTGTGAGTGTGGCAGGGAGCTGGTTAATGCTATGTGTCATTGTATGTCTAATGGAAAGGTGGATATGGGGACCCTAGAATACTGGTCAGGGAGGTGTCACTACTGAGATACAGCATTAATTTTCCATCTGATGGATAGGTCTGGGGCATCCACAGGAGATCTATGTACCACCTGTGTATATTCACAGTCATGGTGGAGTTGTTTTGGAAAGTCACAGGCATGACCCACAGCATACACAGAGGAAAGAGCACTCCATAAGTGTGAATGGCACAAAGTGCTATAGATGGTCTCTGACACAGCTCTCAACACTGGATGGATGAGTGGGGGTGGTAGCACTATGAGATCTAGACCATATCCTCATACTCTCCTGGTGGGCTCTCCCACCAGATGTGAAGGAAGATCAACTATGAGAAGGATAGTTGCCATGATGCGTGGTCCCACAGAGACATCTCCAGCACACACACTCCTTATGCTGGCTTCCCATTACACTTCATAAATGGACCAGTTCCTCCACAGGTCATCACCCAGGCCCTGACCAACTCTGCTATGGCTGCATTGCTCTCTGCTTGTCCCTGTATAACAGCCTTGCACAAATGCTGAGTAGTGGTCATATAGACTCAGATCAAGACAGGGTGGTACTTATGGTGTTACTGGCCACAAGTAACCTGACCTGTGTCACCTTCCACATACTCGGTGGACCTGAATGTGACCAAGGATTACTGTGATGCTGAGGAAGATGATGCTTCCTGTGCTGATGTGTTGGTCAATCCTACCTTGTTGCAGCATCCTGGAATCAAAGTGATGAGCTGCACAGTCACAGGAGCTGTGTTCACAGTAGAGAGGAGATGACCATCCTAATTTCCTTCATTAACACCAGATCCCAAGCTAGAGACCAAAAAATCTGATCTCATGCCTATTTCTCGATCTGTCCAAGGCTTTTGACACCGTATCCCACTCCCTCCTCTTAAACAAACTCTCCAAACTCATCGTATCCACCTCCACTATTTCATGGTTCACTAGTTACCTTAATGACCGACTCCAGTCTGTTAAATGGCTTTCAGCAATCTCTACCTGTAAAAATGGGTGCTCCTCAAGGATCAATCCTTGGCCCATTACTATTTAATATCTTTACCAATCTGTTGTCTAAATCCTATGCACAGTCATCACTCATTCAATACTCACATGACTCCACCACAATCACCATAGCAGATACCCTCTCTGACTTAAATTCAAGAACACATAAATCTTTCTTATCTATTGAAAACTGGCTTACCAATAACCAGCTAATACTAAATCCAAAAAAAGACTAAATTCCTGCTCTTCATTCCCAAAACTATGAATCATCTTAAATCTTCCTTCTCAATCACATCCCATAATAACACACCGATCATTGTGGAAGCACATACCAAACTACTAGGGGTCATCATTGATGACCATCTCAAATTTGACTTCCACGTTCTCAACAATATTAGGAAAACCCACCAAAAACTCAGACTCCTTTACCGGAACAAAAATTCTCATCCAATAAAGCCAAAATTGCCCTAGTCCCATGCCTACTTTCTCCCCCAGCCTACTTTGTGGTTCACAAATCCTCACCAACCTTCAAACCACTCTCCTATCAAAACTAGAATCCACATAGAACAAAGTTGCTAAATTCACTGCAGACCATTCCTACCACTTGCACCACTGTCTAGCTCTTAAAACGTTATACTGGTTAGAGCTTCCTCACCACTTACTCCTCTCTCTCAACTTCAAATAATACATTCTGTTTTGTATCTGCCCTCCTTCTGTCCCAGCATTGTCTCTGTCATCTTCCCCTACTCCCCACCAAGGTCCCTTTGTAGCTCTGAACAAAACCTTCTTTCAGTCTACAAGCCTAAAACTAAAATAGGACAAAACCGTTACAGCTACTGCCCAGCCCAATCCTGGAATAAACTTCCACTGGATATTCAAAATATCAGTCACTGACATCAATTCAAAACAGCTGCAAAAGACTATCTACACAATACATGGATCTGTCATTGTAAGCACCCTCCTTGACTGATTTCCCTCTGCTGTACACCTCTCTCTCATCTAACCTCCTTTCTTTCCTCTGTCTTTACTCCTAACTGTACATTGACTTAGACCTAATTAGGTCTAATCCAGATTAATACATTACTAGTATGACTGCTAAAGATTGCACTTGAATCTTACGGAAGTACACTGGGTACTACCCTCTGAAGTGATTGTGCAGACTGATGTTAATGACGTTGAAAATAATTACTCTCTGAGATTTAATCATGTTCTAGTTATTATCTTTAATCATTTCTATTATTATTCTGTATCTGAGTTTTTTGTTACTGTACATATCATACTTATTTGTGGAGCATTTCTCCCTGGACCTCCACTAAAAAGGGCTCTGGCTCAGTTGGACTAACCCAGTCAACAAATGTCAAATAAATAATGAATAAATAAATAAATAAATACCTTAGGACTGTACCATGATTTGACTGCCATCATCATCAACCTCAAACCAAAATGGCTCCCAGGCATTAGGCACACCTAGATTGTCAAAGGAAGAAGCAGGCATTGCAGCACCTATTTAAACATAGAAGCATACCCAAGTGTATGACTGTGTCCATCAACAGCCACAGCTCACTGCAGGTAAACTTGTATAACAGAGTGCTATGGAAAATCTAAGGTTAACATAACGTGAGTAGACTGATGGTGTATTCGTATTTCTGGCATGCCTGTATTAGTAAAAAAGCCAGGTTTGCTATTTGTGTGGCTCTGAGTCAGGCAGGTAGTACAGACAGTCCCAAATGTTAATACATACCATTCTGTGGCATTGCCAACTGATCTGAGGTGCTATAACAAGTTCTGCTCCCAAGTAAAGCACTCCATCGTGGATAGCAGAGCCATCTATTCCTCCAGGCAGAGATGCCAGGAACCTTCTACGTCCATCAACAATAAATCTGTGATCAAAACTCCATCTTTGGACATCCACTCCTGTAGAGGTTGCCTTGTCACATGTCAGTGACCCTTCTCCAAACTAGATTGTATGTTCCATTTCGTCCACTGATTTGTTTTAAAAAAATCCCACCAGCCATGATCACTAAAGCCCTGGTCTGATCTCACATTCCAGATCATTTGCTGGCCATGCTCACAGACAGACAGACTGCAACAGGATGTCATTCTCTGCCAAGGAAAACTTCTCCTTGTGATGTCGCTCAGCTTCAAGCATACTACCTCTAATATAAATGAAATATGTGTGTAAGCTTGTGGTGTATCATACTTGGTATAACCATACCTCGGCAACACACAAATATGCCCAGTGTTCACATGGCCTGTGTTGTGCATCACCCATGATGTGGTACAAGCCACATCTACAAATGCCATCCACGTGCGGCAGTTAGTATGGTATGGCTCTAGGTGTTGCACTGCCACATGAGAGAATGCTTCAATGCCTTGCAAAGGAATCCATGCAAAAACAGAGGGATATCTGGAGCAGGTCAAATGTTCTGCATGCCTATGGCCCACAGCAGCAGACATACTGCTTCCACCTAAACAGTGAATGGTTAAATATGTTGTTAAATACTTTTTGTCTATCTCCTGAACTGTGGAAGTGCTACAGGATGAGCAATACATTTGCCACCAGTGTATGACAGCTATCTCAACAATAAGATACACCATGATTGCCAACTACGGTATGTCTGTCCACATTAGTGTGTGTGTGTGTTTGTGTATGTGTGTGTGTGTGTGTGTGTGTGTGTGTGTGTGTGTGTGTGTGTGTGTGTGTGTGTGTGTGTGTGTGTGTGTGTGTGTGGACATCTTTAAAGATATCATGGTAGCCCCAATATTATCCACATAAGATTTCCAATTTTGATATCTGTTGAGGGCCCTCCTCCCCCAGTCCTAATCCACACATACAGCACCATGGGACAGATGTAGTAACTGGAAGCTCATAAATGCTACAGACACCTTATGGTCATTCTCTCCTACAGTTCTCCTTGAAGCAGGCTAGCCATTTGTGTTTGCTGCAAACCCATATGTAGCATTACCAGGCTAGCAGACATTACAACTGGTAGTTTTGTCCACCTTTCCAACCCACCTACATACACAAACACATAAATAAACTCTTCTTCACATCTACAGTCCATCAAAGGAGGTGATTCTGAAAGGTATGTGGACACACCACTCACGTGGCCATGCCACAAAGGACTGTAGGCAACAAGTTCCAACTGCAGTGATGTCCCTTATAGACATAGGTTAAACGTTTCCCCATCCACGCAATAGAAAAGGTACAGCAAATGTGTGACTATCCCTTCAGCAGACAAACCCATACTACACAAAGACCTCACACAGACTAATGTATACTGGACAACAGTAACCCTCTATTACAGGCCACTACAGCATATAGGGCAGCACTTGTGAGTAACACAGAATAACACTGATATCAACACTAAGTAGGTTATACACAGTTTCTAGTCTAAACAGGGGTCTGTGTCTCTGATGCACAACACACATCAAATCGTCTTGTGTTTCAGTTAAACTGGAGCATGCCAACAAGTTTGATACCATGTCAGAAACTCCCTACCCCTATTCATATTACCCCTAGTCAGAATTCATATGTTGTCAGTTACACCCAATAAGTTGATCCCCTATCCCAACCCAGATAGTTCAATAAGCAATATACACCTACAGCATATCTACAAAGCACAAAAGCAAAGTGTGCAGTCACCACTTCCCATTCACTCATGCAAACCAATGGCTTGGTCTGTTTTATTTTGTAATGTCAAGGCTGTTGGCACAGTTATTATGTTCATAAGTTCATAGGTATTACTAGGTTATTGATCTATGAAGATCTAAGGAACCAGGATTTACTTTCCCAGGGTAGTTTTTTCCGGCCCTTATATTTTGTATATAAATGACTCAGAGGTGGGAAGAACAAGGATATGCTGGGACATTTACTTGTTGCCCCTATGGATAAGGGACACGGGTACTAAATGGGGTAGTGAATTTGTGGTTTTCCCAGCCATTCATCCAAATTAAGTCTAACCAGAGTAAAAAAACAGCATTTTACTTTATGTGGAATGGAAGATGGTTCCATATAGAGGTGTTCTTTGTGATGCATGCTTATTCCTGAAATGTGTTATATTTATTTCGCAAAAGAGATTAAGATCTCTTGAACTGATGTTCATGCTATCAACAGACTTGTCAATGTGCAATAGGTCTGGCAGTATAGTGTCTGTTGAGAGTCTATATGTGAGGCTGGGACCACCTCTTAGTAGCCTATATGATACCAAGAAGAAGGATGTGACTTTGTGATGGTCTGCATAGTTTTTGTGATTTAGGCCCTTGATTTTCTTATTTTCTTCTTAAGCACTCAATTTATTCAACAAACAACAGAATCAATGCAACAATTGTGCATCCCTTCTACATGGCACATTTAATTCCTTCCCTAGTGGTTGCCTCATTATTACTCCTCAACTTCACAAGTCTCATTTCAATATTTAACACAACTCCAGTAAGGACTACAATCGTCCTTGCATCATATATTAATTACTAACTATATAGCAACTTACATGTAATATAACTACACTACAAGTATACTATCATGACTTATACAAATTAACTGAGAAACATTAAGATCCAAATAGTCTGTGCAGTATACCATTTATCTCAAGTAAGTAAAGCATAAATGTATCTATTCACAGAACTATATACAATTCCCCTTCTATATCAACACCCCATCTCCACCCATAAACTGCATACAGTTATATTCCCCTTTTTTCCCCCCTTTTCAAAACCCCTATTCTTCTATCCTATTGTTATCTTGTCACATCATTTAAACTATATCTTAACTTCTTTACGCTATTCCTTTTTCTTCTTTTCCTGTTACTCGCTTCTCCTCTTACTTCTTACTCGATCTTAATTAGGTTACAGAATTCATTTTCTACCACTCTAAAAACATACCACACTTATTAAGAAATACCCATATTTTAGTTTTTTCCCATGCCTTCTCTTCCTGACTTAGTGATGTGGTTGCTAATTAACACAATCCCTTAGTCCTTGGTGGGATTCTCTGTTTCCATATTTTTGTAATCTCTCTGTTATTTTTAAGCTAATAACAGTATTATCCAAATTAAATTTTGATGTCTTTTAGGCACCTTATCAGACTAAGCCAGGGAATAAACTTGGCCATTCACTTCCAATTCCATTCCTACTACTTTTTCATTAACCAGAACAGTCTTTTCCTAAATTCTTTTCATTCCTTACAAGTCCAGAAAATGTCTACCCATGCTCCCCTTTGGCCTTTTCCACATGTCTGTCAGAAAGTTGTAGGAAGCATCTTCTGCAATCTTTCTAAGGTGTAGAAGTATTTATACAAACACTTCAAAGCAAAAATTCTTTATTTTCTCAAAATAATAGCATGCCTAGGTAGCTGTTGTAGCCTCACCCAGACAAATGACCGCAAGACTATATTCAGCACATCTATATCATAACATCAAGGACACAAAATGTCGAATGCTCACAACAGTGAAAACGCCGAAGCTCTAATTCGGTATTATGGAGGGCTGTGCCCCCCCCCCCCCGCTAAATATATATTCCAACTCTGAGATCGCACTACAGTGAGGAAAAGGCAAATATCCCAATCTTCACTGTACTGCAATCTCAAAAATGGACCTTTGACATTTCGGCACTTTTGCTGTTGTGCCGTTCAACATTTTGATTTTTCGATAACATGATATAGATCCTATTCAGCACGTTCTCTCATGAGCTCTTCATCTTATCTATTATCTCTCCCTCAGTGTTACTACTGTTTTAGACATCCTGGGTAAGAAACCCTTATTCACACCCTTTCCATCTCTCACATCAATTAGTATTTTGACCATATGAGGAATTTTCTTTCCATTTCCAAGCTACACCACTTCAACTTTAACAATGCACTTCTCCCTCCTACAGAATTCCATTCTAATCTCTCCTTTAACTCATATTCTTTCCTAACTTCATACCATGTTTTTAGTCTTGTACCTAGCACCAGATGATACCAATATCTAATTTAGCCTTACTTTGCTCTCTCACCCACCTCCACTCTTGGGTCTTGTACTCCCTTTCTCTACGGGCACTTCTGATTCTACATATTTCCACTGTCCACCCCTTGGGCTCCCTTCTTGAAAATCCTTTTCCTAGCACTCTCCATTTCCTCTAATATTTTTGTCCCCTTCTATTTATCCTCTCTCTCAATAATATTGTTATTGCATCCCTCTTAAATTCTTCCTGTCCTTGTGTCTCTCAGATCATCTTCTTCCATTCTGGGCTATATCTGTCAAGCCCAGTTCTCACCAATAATGCCTATTGTGAGGCTTGTAGACACATCTTCACATCTGGAACTCCCAGACCTCTTTTGTCCTTTGGCATTGTTACCATTTCCCAACTTACCCTTGGCTTCTGATCATCTCATTGAAATTCTGACATTGCTTGTTTCCATCTTTTTTAATATCTGTCCACTGGGCATGTCCAAGAAAATATGTCCTGTGTACAACATGTGGGGTAATACATAAAGCTGAAAAACGTTCATCCTCTGATCCAGGTCTAATGGATTCTCCCGCCATCTCCATAACAGTTCTTCTGTTTTTTTTTTTACCTCCCAACACTTCCGTATATATTTTGTCCAATGATTCTTCTACTGTACCTTCCGGCCATGTCCGCAAATACTTAATTGTTTCCATGATCTTACCAGCCTTCTCACGCTCTTTCTTTATCTCATCTGGTCTTATATTTATCATCTTAATATGTGTTTTATCTTTATTTACTTTGTGCCCCATTCGTTTATCAAAATCCTCAAGTATTTCCCAGAGTAATGTCAGTTCCTCCCTTAATTTTCCTATTGTCAGTAACACGTCGTATACGAACAATATTATTTTAAGGTTTGTCATACCAATTAAAGCCCCTTATACTAGATGACCTTATTTGTATTGTTAATGGTTATATATACAACAATATCGACAAAAGGAGGTAGCCCTCTTTGGTTTCTCTTTCTAGTTCAAATCTTTAAAATTAAAAATAATAATAATAATAATAATACCAAAACATATACAGTTTTATCCACTGCTGAAATATCTAAGATTATACAGAATGTGCATGATAACATCTATGACCTTCTTATGTGCAGACAAGTGGACAAAGAGTTATATGATTTCTTAGTTATTGATTTACCATTGATACCCTGTATGAAAGGCCTACCCAAGGTACACAAGGGAATATTCCCACTTCCAATGCGCCCAATTGTTTCAGGCAGGGGATGGGTCACTTCTAATGTATCTACATATCTAGAGACTATACTAAGACCTATAGTTGACTCCATCCCCACTATCCTAAAAGATACATATCATCTGTTGGATGATATCCAAAAGTTTAATGAAAATCGTAGAAATGCCTTGAATGGGTGTGTCTTGATAACCTTAGACGTTAAAAACCTCTTCACTAGTATACCTAATGAAGATGGCTTGCAAGCCATAATGGAAGTGTTTAATTTAGATACAGACTTTGACACAAATGAAAAGATTTTACTACATCTTCTTTTACAAATGGTTCTTGAAAACAATGTATTTATGTTTAAAGACAAATATTACTTACAGCAATGGGGAGTAGCCATGGGCACCCCCGTTGCCAACGCTTATGCTAATTTAGTTGTCTTTAACTGGGAGAGGAATAATTTGTTTAGTGATGCAAGGTATATCAACAATATCAAAATGTATAGAAGATTTGTAGACGATATTCTGATTTTATGGGAAGGTACTGTGGATGAATTCAAAATGTTTTTAGCACATTTAGATTCTACCACCCAGTTCTTAAAATTTACCATGGAGTGGTCCTACACTCACATTAGTTTTTTAGATATCAACATTGCAATGAATGGACATAGGATAGAAACTAGTTTATACAGGAAGGCATGCTGGGTGAATAACCTTTTACACTATAACAGCATGCATCCTAGACATGTGTTCCCAGGCATAGTCAAAAGTCAATATATTAGAGTAGGGAGGTTATGTGATAATACACAAGTGCTCATCGAAGAAGTAGATAATATGGAGAAGCTATTTTTAGAAAGAGGCTATAATATGAAAATGTTGCATGATATCAAAAATGAAGTTTTTTCAACACATGATTCCATGATTGAGTCAACAGCAAGACATAAGACAGCATTTAGCAAATCTAAAGTCAAGAAATGGACATCATCCACTATCAATAATAGAGTAGCATATATAATGCAATATACAAATGATAACTTTGATTTAAAGAATATAATTAAACACAACTGGAAGCTCCTAACTATAGATGAAACAACCAGGAATATAGTAGGAGAGCAACCGAAGTTTATTTATAAAAATTCACCTAACTTAAAAAGATTGCTATGCTTCAAAGAGGGAAAAGGAAATCCCACTGAACAGATACATTTTAATACCATGGGCACCTTTCCTTGCACCAGATGCAATATGTGTCGACATATTAGCGACAAACAAATATATAAACACCCCAGAATGGATTTTATGTTTAAACCCAGGTTTTATGCAAGCTGCAACTCTATGAATTTGGTTTACTTAGCGACATGTACAAAATGTGAAGCATTCTATGTTGGCTTAACCAAGAGAAAATTTAAGCAAAGGATATATAATCACATTTATGAAATAAAGAAAAAGAATGATAAGAATGCTCTAGCTAGACATATAATTGAATTCAGAGAGCATAGCTTTAAGTTTAGAGTATTGCAACTAGTAGGTTTAAACAAGAGATGGGGCAATAACGTGAATACTTTAGCAAATGTTGAATTGTCATGGATTTTAAGATTAGGTGCCCATTTATATCCAGGCTTGAATCAAAGTATTTGCATTAAACCAGTGCTTGATAGCAGGATATACAAATAATGTATTTTAACGCTGGTATATATATATATTCGTTCATTTTCATTGAAATGCTGTCATGAATTTGCTACTCATTGACATATACTACATTTACACATGAATATGATATTATTCTATAAAGTTATTGATTTTATGCAAGCAACACATGAAAGATTTTATCATGATGCCACATTTTTAATATGATTAAATAATTTATTATATTGATTTATAACATTATATTTAATGCCTAGTTATTCATTTGTTTATTTATACATTCATATATTTATATATTTATATATATATATATATACAATTATTTATATATTCATATATATATTTATTTATCCAATTTTATATATATAGGTGTTTCATAATCAATATAATATTTATTTATTTATTTATACTTGAAGATTTTACACACATATTTATTCACTCAATATTTGATATAAATGTACACATAATTAGCTATACTTACATAAGCATACATTTTTGCTATGAAATCTGAATAGACATATGTTTACATAGTTTCTAGTGTGCCCAGATTAATACACCTTAGAACAGGATGTCTTTAACTATGGTTCACGATGCCTAATAATATAGGAACATTCTTATATATATGTGTCCATCTGAGAGTTTTGAATTTTATGCTTCCTGCATTTTATGCATCCTTATGTATTTCTTATACATTTATTTCCTACACACTTATTTATATATATTTTTATTGAATGTTTTTTATTGAATGGCTTCAACACTCGATTTATTTTATTGTCTCAGAGAAACATAACATTATTACAGTCATGGTTGCATTTTTAAGATCAAAATGACAATGTAAAAAAAGTTACTTGAGCTTGCTTTGCACTGCCTCTCTACGTAAATAGTGAGCATTACCTATCACTTTAAACTAATTAATTGAATGATTAATTGAAATCGTTATGATTTAATTGAATTTTGCTGGGTATATATACTCTCCATATTTGTTGCTTAATTGTGAAGATCTGAGGAAGCGCACTTCAGGTGCATGAAAGCGCTTATCTGTCTGGTATTTTAACAAATAAACAGTTTGTGTATGGCATTTTGAAGTGGTTCTTGTTTCCTGGTTGCCGAATCCGTCAGTGTTCTTTACATCATATAGTTCAAATCTTTCTAACAAGTGAGCTCTTACTTTATCTTTGCTTCTACTCCCTGATATGCAGTTTATAAGGTTTTTAATATATTCAAATAAGTACCTCCAACTGACCATATCAAAGACTTTCTCAGCATCTAAGGACATCATCATCAATTCTACCCCTACCATTGCATTTCCTGGATAATCATCAATGTCGTTATGACATTATCTGCAGTCCCCCCCCCAAACACACACAAGCCCACACTGGTGCCCCTGTATCATGATTTAACACACACGTGGGTCTGTAATAGGAAGGCAGCTCCAGCTCCTTCCATTCTTTCTATATTACTGGTAGGACTGCTTCTTTCCATGACCTAGGGAGAATCTCTTCCTTCATTAACATATTAAATAAAACTTGCCATATATCCAGTATCTGACACTTCTCTATCTCCCATACCTCTAAGGGAATCCCTTCTGCATCTGGGGTCTTATTCACTTTCATCTTTCCCCATATCTCTTCTATTTCTTCCTTTGTCACCTACTCCTTAAACTTTTCCATAGCCTCTGTTTTGATTCTGGCACATTCTATGGATGCCCACCAAGCCTTCTCTTCCTCCTCTCATTGTCATCTTGGGTTTCCCTCTTCTCTGCACAATTTTGCAAAAATATTTTGGAAATTCATGCAAAATCACATCCAACTTATGAATTTCCTGTCCATTCTCCACTTAATCTTATGAAAACATCTGTCAACACTCTGCTGCCTAAATGTAAGTACTAGTGCTCTCTGCATGCTAGAGTCTGTGTTTAAATATAATATCTGTACACCTTTTGTCCATACCTGCAGTTTACAATTCATTTCATTAAGCAGTTTTTGTTTAATTTCTTTCATTTTTTTCTGCCCTCTTTCATCACCTATCATCCCGTTTTGTTGCAGTGCTAACAATTCTTTTCTCAGCTACAATAGCAACCCTTCCTAGCATTGTCATTTGTAATCTCATAACATGTACGGAAGCATGGAAAAAAAAAAAAACAGAAAACTGTTACACAGATGGCAGAAGAGTCCATTAAAGCTGGATTAGAGAATGCAAGTTTTTCATAATCTCTTCCTGGAACTTCTGTTTTTTTATCTCCCACTCATGCCCTGTCTGTTTTAACTCCCTACCAAATAGTGCCCTCATTTTATTTTTCACCCACATCTTGTTTCCATGATTGTTCAAAATAAATTCCGAGAATTTCCAATGTTTATTTTTTTGTTGTTGTTTTTGTAACTTAATCTTGTCTTTCAATAAAGCATGATCAAAGAATAACCTATTTAATTATTTATTTTAAATTTGTTGACCGAGATAGTCTGACTGGAAATATGTCCATTTTCAGCGGAGGCCCAGGCAGAAAAGCTCCAAGACATTGCAAAAAATAACAAAGTGATTACATATTAACAATATACATGTTATTGATAGTTATACATAGCTACAAAATCTTTTGTGAAACATATCCAATACAAAAAACAGTTTAGGTGTTGTTTTTCCTTTCTTTTATATATATATATATATATATATATATATATATATATATATATATATATATATATATATATATATTGGTTCCATAGGAAGTGTGTTTCTTCAGTAGATTCATAGAAAGAAAAAAAACAAAGCAACAGTGAGTAGGTATAATAGCCAACAGAGGTGGTCATGGAAGAGGTGAATACTGTCAGTCTGGATTAGTGCAAGGGAATAGCCATTGTGAATTTAGGAGGATTCCTAGTTGCTTTTTAAACAGTGGAGTGGATGAAAGAGATGTTAGTTTAGTTGGAAGCTTGTTTCAAGTGTTACCAACAACGTTAGTGAACAGAACTTCAGTGCTGACTCCACTGTGAAGAGTATGTATAGCCTGTACTTCCCTCTTGTTTACATCCCTTTTTCCAACAATCATATCAACTTATCTTATCAAATAATGAGCTAGAAAGATAGCCTCCTAGTTAATTATCTGAGCTCTAGGCCCACCACTAACCTCATCTTTCTTCACTATAGAGTTATGATCACCTATAACCATCATAACCTTCCCCTGTCCTGTTACTGTCTGAGCCAAGACTTCTCTAATTTTCTGTGGAGTGGAATTAGTGGGCAGGTAAAGGCCCACTACCAAAGATTTCATTCTCTGTATCCAGTCTTTCATCCCTGCCATATATCCCCTATCATCTGCTCCTCCATACGAACTGCAATTACTTGCCAAGAGTTACTGTTCTCTTACTCCCAGGGCACACTAAATCTGATAATGTAAACTCTGCTCTCTGCAACTTTTGATACTATACTTTATTAAAGTGAGTTTCTATTAGTGCTATTATGTCCACTTCCACCTTTTTAACATAACACAAAGCCTGATCTCTTTTAATTCAATCAAGCCTAAAACACCTTTTTGTATACTTCCAGATCACACCCATACTACCTTATAGCGTCCAGAACTTTTTTGCATCTGGCTTCCTTAACTAAGTGACTTACCAGATAATAATAGGCAGTAATAGAAAGTACAAGGAGTTATTAAGAAAATGACACTAAGACTGTTAGGCTAGGACATCCTGCAGTGGATAAATTAATATTTGTTTGCCACTTATTCATATTTTTTCTTATTTTTCTAATTTTTTTGATTTTTTGTTACTGCAGATCACTTATAACAAAGGCTTTGGAACACTACCTGGGTTTCATGATTTTTGGAAATGATTGTGACTGAGCTCATCAATGATGTTTTAAGACTGCTAGTTTCTTTGTTTTTTATTATTCTTATTTTCAAATTTATATTCATATCTTCAAAATGGAGAGACTTACATGTAATTGAGGTGTATGGTGTGCAACACCAATGTGGAAAACAGGATAATTCACAGAAAAATACTAGTTTATATCACAGTATACTGGAAATATTAGCAATTGTTTGCTAGTAATTATGAAAATAAGCAATATTTCCGTATATACTTAATACTTGAAAATCCAAGCCACTTGCAAACTGTTGCATGCCATTAAGTGAAACCTTAGATGATGTTGAAGAAAACTGTCTTTGATATTTGAACTGTAAGCTGCACATCTTGAGGGATATCCAGTATTAGTTGTTTTGCTAATTATACAATTAAGCATATGCTTTCATATTTCTGTGAATATCTCAATAAACATGCACTTACAGAGGAATTCATTGTTGCCATGCAAAAGCTTATGTCTGGTTAACAAAAATGTTCTAACAATATATGTTAAAATTGTACAGTTTTAAAGATATGAAAACTTGTGTGTAAAAGTTTAGAAAAATATAATCTAGGGCTTGTGTATTTTATAATATATTATAGTATTTATGGAAAATACTATTAATCTGCCAACTATTATCACTGTGGGGTACACCTCTTACTGATAAAATTTTACAAGTATATCTTTTCCAGCCACTAGGTGGTGTCCACACCTAGTCCACCTTCCATAGAGCTATCCCACTGCCTTAGATTTTACCCCTCATATTTATCATTGCCTTCTCCAAAGTAAAGCAAATTCTCTTATTGACACCACTACTGCTTCCCTGGACTCTATCCAGACCACCAAATTAACTCTCCTACAAGAATTAGCCTTTCACTGATTGTTTTCTTTTTTCTCTAGCCTAGCCCTACTCTTGTCTCTTCCCACTTCATTCGCCCTGCGGGCTCACTCCGCTCCCCTACTCTACCCCCAATTCCCACACACCCCAGAGGCCCTAACCTTATACTTCTGTAACCACACCCACATGCCCAGATAACCAATCCAAATAACCAATTATCTAAATTCATTGAACATTAACCAGCATCCAATCCCAAAACTTATATTGCCTAATTATTTGGTATTAAGCTACGTACCTCACCCTAGTCTGTCTAATTAAAATCCCTTCCTTCAGACTTTAAACATAACATTCCATCAATATGCCTAAACCACATCAATCAGCTCAAGTTAAACTAATGCTCTCTCTCTTACACTTCTATCTATCCTAACCATAGCCTACCTGCTAACCACTTATGAGCATCCCAACTTCCCACATTTCTATTACTCTCCTAAGCAAACATCCAAACTAATCCCCGCCATTTGCATACAATGCATAAATATAACAGTCTTACCTAACTACCTACTAGCTATGTATCATATGGCCCACATCAAATACAACCACTGTAAAAGTAAGAAAGAAACTAACCAACACTACAACCTCTCAAATCCACTATGTAGGTTCAAACTCCATTCCTTTATAGATGGTGATATTCATACCAACCCAGGCCCTAAATATAATGTAACCACTCAACCCCAAAGCCCCAGTACCCCTAGTTTAAATATCCTTACCAAACTCCCGGATTCTCTTATCATAGCCCATCTTAATGCACAAAGCATAAATAATAAAGTTGCCCACATCCACGCACATCTGGACATACATTCATTTGATATTTTATGCCTAACAGAAACATGGCTAAAGCCCACAACACAGGACAATGAAATAATTCCCCCAGGATATGACATTCTGAGACTAGACCGTAAAACTAGGAAAGGAGGGAGGGTAGCTGTCCTCTATAAAATAGGATTACAGGTTACTTCTCTAGAATATAAATCTCCACTAGATAACAATTCAGAAATCCTTATCTCTAAATTTCAACTCAATGCTAATAAATCAGTCAGCATCATCTGTATCTACCTACCACCTGGTAGTAATATCAGCATTCTGGAAGATATCCTTAGCTGGCTTTCTACAAACTCCCCACAAGAAACCATAGTCCTAGGTGACTTCAATATAGACTGGATAAGCTGTAGCTCTAAACAACCTACAATTCACATTAACCTTTATAACTTTTCTCATACCATAAGCTCCCCAACTCGTATAAACAAACCCAACAACAAACAAAGCATATTAGATTGGATTCTTATAAATAACCACCAACAAACCTATAAGGTAGGAACACTGCCCAATGACACTGCCCAATGACACTGCCACATTGACTTATATAATCAGGCAAAAGACTGATATTCCTAACCCAATCAAACATTTTAACCCCAATCTCTTTTAAAGTGAACTTACTGCTTGTGACTGGTCTCCCCTAAAACATCTCCCAATTGATGAAGCTGTTAGTTACTTTAACTCAAAATTCCTAGCTATTCTTGACCACCATGCACCAAAGCAGACTATCAGGAACAAGACTAAACCTGACCCATGGCTTACAAGGGAAACTTGGCAAAAAATCCTATTGAGAAACAAATGTTGGGCTAAATGGAGAACTTCAAAAAACCCTGCAGACCAGCAGATATTTAGACAAATCAGAAATAGTACAAAAAAGCTATTTTCTCAGATAAAAAGAACTTCTACTGCCAGCTACAGCAAACAAATATAAATAAACCACAAAAGTTCTGGGCTAGCATTAATATGCTTCTTCACCCTGGGCACTCTGCTAATCCTGCCCCGCTAGGCACTAACATTGACAACCCCAAACAAACTGCCAATGCCTTTAATTCTTTCTTTACAGAAGCAATCCACTCTCTTGCTAACCAGCTATCTCCAAATAGCTCTAATCTCCCAACCACCAAAATTAACTGTCTACATTCATTTCAATTGCAACCAGACCCAACATCCCTTTTCTGCACCCTCATCCAAAATCTTAAACCTTCCACCCCCTCAGCTGACCAGTTACCTGCAGATTATTTGCAGAAAGCAGCTAAAACCATAACCTATCCCATTTCTATACTTATAAATAGAACCATTAGTGAAGGAATCATACCATCCATCTGGAAAATCTCTCATATTATCCCCCTCCACAAAGGCGGTAATTGTAATGAATTTTCTAACTTTCGTCCCATAGCATTACTTTCATCCTTTTCTAAAATAATGGAAAAGTGTATTCAGAAATGGCTAATGAACCACCTAATCCAGAATAACCTTCTTGCAAACTGTCAACATGGTTTTAGACCATTTCATAGTACTACCACTGCCCTCTTATCCTTCACAGATTGCAATTAACAAAAACTGCAACAATAACACTCTCTCCTCTGCACTATTTATCGATCTGTCTAAAGCTTTTGATATGGTAAACTACCAACTTCTTATAACCACGCTTAAATCTCTTTCACTAGATACCCAAGCAATAAAATGGTTCCAATCTTACCTAAATAATAGGCAGCTGGCAGTGCCTTGGAACAATAACGTATCTACCCTCCTATCTATTACCCTAGGAGTCCAACAAGGCTCCATTCTAGGGCCTCTCCTATTCTGTATATTCATCAATGACCTACACTTGACAATTCCTCAAGCCAACTGCATACAATATGCAGATGACTCCACCTTAATATGCTCTGCGACTACAACACCCAAATTACAAACCCTAACCCAGAATAGTCTCTGTATAGTCGAAACTTGGTTTCTACAATGATGCCTCCTCTTGAACCCCAAAAAAACAAAACTTTTGCTTTTTATCCCTACCCGCAAGCTCTCTCCAAATGACTTCACAGTCATATCTAATAATGGTTCTCTCATATTCCCGGCTCAAACTACCAAAATACTAGGAATAACAATAGACAACAATCTTAACTTTGATACTCACATCAACAATACAATAAAAACAGTGAATCGAAAACTAGGATCCCTCTTTAGGATCAGACCCTTCCTCACTCCTTTAGCTTGAACTACTATTGCACAAACCCACCTAACCTCAACACTCCTTTATGCCTCACCTATCTATACTAATCTAATAAAAAACAACCTTAACAAACTAGCAATTTCCTACAACAACATCGCTAGATTTGTCACTGGCTTACCTTTTAGAACCCACCACTGTCAAAATCTAAAACAGCTAGGTTGGCTAGAGCTACAAAACCAGCTCCAATTTTTTCAACTGACCATTGCTCATAAGATCCTGTATCAACCTTCTAAAACCCCAATACTCAGTAACCTTATCACCCCCTACAGCAATCTCAAAACACTGCGCTCATCGAATAAACGACTTGTTAACACTACCAAAGCAAACAACTCAGCAGGTGACTCCCTTTTCTCTAATTCAGTGGGAAAGAACTGGAGCAAACGTCCCTGTGAACTTCTATCATTGTCCTCAACAAAGCTTTTTAAACACAAACTGAAACCATATCTTAGAACACACTGGCTTTGCCCTGCTCTAACCCTGATTAACCTGTCTCAACTACTAATAGGACCATTTTACTTTCCTAATACTTATTTTAAACTTCTTCTAACCAATACTATCTATCTCTCTTTTATATCAAACTTGTGTAGATAAGCACAGAGTGTCTGCTGAATGTCCACTCATTTTTCTGTCATTTGTCAGACTTTTTTTCATTGTGTTTCACTGCTGAAATAACTCTAAATGAATCCATTTGTAACAACTTTATGTACTGACTTTTTTAGTAATGTATTAAAATATTACTTTATTTCCTTTAGTATCTTTAGGTAGTGGAGCTTTTTCACTGCTGAAAGGACTCTAAAAGAGTCCATTTGTAACAACTATGATTATGTATTTTACTTTATAGTATTGTATTAAATATTACTGTATTTCCTTTAGAATTTTACGTAGTGGAGCTTTTCTCCTCGGGCCTCTACTGAAAATGGACATGTATCCAGTTAGACTAGCCCGGTCAACAAATGTAAAATAAAATAAATAAAAATAAATAACATTGCTATTTATTCAATTTAATAGCTTTTATTGTTCAGAAAATATTTATATTTGTTTACCTAATGGTTTTTAAGTTTGTTTTTCAGAAAATGCTCGGGAATGCAAGATGTGTGTAGGCTGCTAGAAGTGTGACATTCCACACCACATAGGTGTTAATGAGTTAAAACAATTATTTAGACTGTTGGCATTTAATGCTGCAAGCTAAACCCCCTTTCTCTGTTTCACATCCTGAACCATATTTTTTATTTTTTTAAGCCTTTCACACTTCTATACTTCTCTTTGCTCTGATCTCATCCCAAAGTCCCTCTCTCCAGCATTTTAAACACGTTCCCTCCCCCTTCTTCCTCTTTAATTCTAAATCCTTTTTACACTTCATATATAGTCTACTATTTTTATCCCATCTCTCTCTCTCTCTCTCCCTCTCTCTCTCTCCCTCTCTCTCTCTCTGTTTACACCTCCACGGTTTCTATGCCTGCCCATTGTGCAATCATGGCTTTGATATAAGAATTACAGTCCCCTGCGTCACTTCTTTCAGGCATTCCCACTTTTGCAATATTTTATCTTTGTGCCTGATCTTCTAGGTCAATAAGCTTATCTTCTACATAGTCCAAGTGGGCTTCCACGACATATGCTCTGGTTTAGAGTTCAACTGTCTCCAGCACCATATATTCAATCTCTGTATCATGCTAATTAAGTACTGTTTCCACAGCTTCCCACTTCTCATTCTCTGTCAGTATATGTTCCCTCAAGGAGTCTTTCATATCTTTTAACTCTCTTCTAATAGCTGTCAATGTTACACTACTATCTCCAGTTGTCTTCATCTTTGTTTCCACATTATGCATCCCAGCCATATTGGATTTGCCCTCACCCTGATTTGTACTATTACAGTCTTCACTCTGTGAACTGCTTTTTTCTTATTTTTCCAGAACATTTACCCAGGAACTCCTGCTTGCTATCTTCACCTTTGATTTAACTCCCTTTTTCCTCAAATTGGATGCTTTTTAACTCTTTTTGTTTTCCATCAGTGAGGACTGTAGATGAGCTGCATTATCACACGTCTACTACCATAACAGAAGTGCCATGATGTTAGGCCCCTGAGTTTTCAGTGAGGCACCTTTGTGGTCACTCCAGTTGTGAAACGTGGTTGGAGAGGTAAGTTCCGAATGGGGCATTGTATTAAATGAGAGGCCCTATGACAGCCAAGCACTGTAGAATGATTGCATCTCTAGACCTGGATGCCATACCTTTTGAAACGAGTTGTACAATGAAAAAGGACTTCCTTGAATTAATGGCTATGTGTTAATCCAAGACATTCCCTGAGTATGGGATCAACTTTCAGGCGTGTGTTGTCAATGTGATACAAGGGAAGTGATGCTTGCTAAAGGCTATGATTATAAATGTCTTGGCATTTAGGTATGGTTTTGACACTGGTTATTTGTTTGGAAAGACTCTCTTGGTGGATTTAGGTGTCATCTGGGGAGTTTAAGATGGCACCAAGTTTACACTCATCTATAAACTTCATCAGCCATAAACAGTTAATACTTTCTTTCACCTCCAAGAAGTAAATGCCAAAAAGGAGTTGCCCAAGGACTGAACCCTGGAGTACAAGACTATTGATAAGTCATTTGGAATAGGTTCTATTTGTGAGTCAATTTGCTATCCAGTTAGGTACATAGGGATTTACATTTAGCTGTGAGAGTTTATTTATGATACCAGAGTGTAGGATGGTGATGAGCACTTTGCAAGGTCTAGATATGTCGTATATACTTTGTTGCCCTCACCCATTACTTCAGTAACCTTCTGGGTAGTCGACCAAATTAAGGATGCAGGATATGTCCTTAGGTAATCTAAACTAGCTTGAGTTGAAGTTTGTAGGTTACTTATGTCCTTATTTATTAATTCCAAATGGTCCTTTTCATAGCCTTACAGATGAGGCTGATCAGGCTTATGGGTCTTTATCCAGGTCCACTGATGGCCCAACTTTGTGCAAGGAGATGACCGTTGCTGTTCTCCATTCATCCAGCAAAAAGTTATTTGGAGGCTGATATTGAATAACCTGTGTAGGTGGTCTGACAAGTCAGTCCGTTATGTTATCCAGCCCCATATAAGGAGGACTTCTTCTTGGTAGATTTGAGGAGAGGGGTGGGTGTAGATGTAAGTATGGGAATATAGGAGGGGTGATGGGGTGTTTGAGGGGGCGTAGATGTAGGTATGTCACCTAGGAATAGAGGAGGGAAGGCGGATGAGCCTATTTAGAGTGAATGTCAGTGAATTGTACTTTTCTCTCATTGTTCAATTGACAAAGGCTGCACTATGAGGCTTTCAAAACCGTACACTCACATGGGTACCTGAGAAGTGCAGTGCACATGCGGGGGGTGAATCAGTGATACCAGTGAAGACATGGGGAAACCTATTACAGAGAAGCTAAACTGCAGAAATACAAACATATATACACATACTATGCTGCCGTCACACTCCTTATATGCTTTAGTTCACAACCTAACACCATCCTGCCATGCATATTTGCACTAGGCATGACATGTCCCATTGACTGTCCACTCTGTGCGTCATATGTAGGCAGCAGCAAGGTATGTGGATGTGAGAGAGCTACTAAATTTGTGACCTGAAACACAGTTATGGCTTCTGAAAGCACAGAGGGAGGTAGAGCTCCCAGGAGGTACTCTAAAGAAAGCAAATTTTTTCTCCAGCTGATGTACAGAGGGTCTCTGGGAGTGCCTGTTGGGAAAATCTTATGCGGGTTCCCAGTATAAACTGGATGCCTGGTATAGCCTTGCCACAGTTGTGACTGCTGCTACTGGCACCTACTGCTCTAGTGAAAAAGCAGGCACCACTATAGTAAACTGAAGGGGATTTATCTCAGCCTTCTATAACAAAGGGAAGGAGAGGTCAGAGAAACTGGTCCTGAAATATGCAGTAAGTATGCAGGATAGGCGGGTCTATATTACAGTATTGAATGATTTTGCTATTTAGTCGATCCGATACTGTCGAAATGGCAAAATAGGAAAGACACGGAACATTGATTTTTTTTCCCAGGGAAAAAAATTGGTGGGTCGTCTTCGGGACTTTGCCATTTCCTCCACTATGGTGCAATCTCAGAGTTGGTATATTTAGGTAGGGGGGTGTGGGGGGCAAAGCCCCCCACTTATCTTTGTGTTTAAGTTCTTTTTTTTTTTTTTTTTTTTTTTTTTGTGGAGCAGCAAATTTTTTTCCCTGGAAAAAAATTTGCTGTTCCGTGTGTTCGATATTTTGTGCTTTAGACATTATCGGTACAATGAAATAGCGTTTGCTATTTACTTCGTGCGATAATGTAATATAGACGCAGATAGGCCATTGCACTGTTCTTTTCCTTATTGTTTAAAGGTCCTTTGCATGGTGTAATTCATGATGTTTTTATTTCTTATTATTTTTTTCCAGCTTTGGAGCAGATCAAGGATAACAAGTTCCTGCACTGGAGGAGAAGGATGGAGCATCTCTCCGTATGCAGGGGTGAGTATGAATGCTGTCATACACAAGTTTTGTAAATCACTGTAGCATTGTATTATTCAATGCTACAATCATGTAGAAGTAATTGTAACACCCGTATATGTCAGCACTACATACAGCCTCAGTTTATATGCTGGCATAATAACCTACATGCACACAGAGCATGTTCAGGAGATCCATGCATTCCAGATTTGCATGCATATGTTCAGCTCAGCATTCTCATACATTAAGCACACTGCCTCACTGCACTTGACATGTAGGGCTGTTGGCCTACTGACACCCTCTGAACATCGTCACAGAGTATGAGGTCCTACAGCATGCAAGTTACTAATTTTTACATTTCGATCATGGCCACGGTGGTGCAGTGGTTAGCATTGTCACCTCACAGCAAGAGGTTCTCCTGCTCGATTCTTGGCTGGGGTGCCTTCTGTGCAGAGTCTGCATGTCCTCCCTGCGGTCATGTGGGTTTCCTCTGGGTAATCCGGTTTCCTCCAACATTCCAAACACATGCAGTAGGTAGATTGGACACTCTAAATTGGCTGTAGGTGAGAGTGTGTGTGAGAGTGAGTGGTGCAAATGAACTACTGTGGCAGGGCTAGCCACCCAGTGGTGTAAAACTTGGCCAAGATGATTGTCATTGTGGAAGTGACACCCCAATCCCATGTGCAAAATAGGAAAAGGGACTGAGGATGGATGGACTGACCCACCAAATGCCCATACATGTGCCACTTCCAGTTGTACATTACAGCAGCTCTATCCCATAGTACATATCAGCCTACATTAGAGTGCTTGCTCACCATATGCCAACAGTTGCCTGCATTACCACCACCACTGTTTTGTCTGCCATTGGTACAACACACTAGCACAGTTTACCTATTGTTCTGCATAGTTAGTGACTGTCCATGACTAAATGTTTTTTGCCCTATTCTCATGACATACTCACATGGGCACACCTAAACATACCTTCCATAGTTTCCTACAGCCAATAGCACTGTTTTGCAGTTAGTGTCACAAACCATCCCCCCAAGAGTCACATGATACAATGATACTGCTGCCATGTACATACATTGTCCAGTATCTTGACTGATACTTACTTACTGAGCAGAGTGTAGCTCAGCCTTTTCTTCTGATAAGATTCCAAAAGCCTGCACCACATGCACTCAGTGTTTAACTATCTGCTGCATTTTTTAAATAGTCAAACAAGTGGAAAGTATTTTCTTTTTTGTGTTGCAGTTAAGTTGATGAATTTAATAATTTAGGACTGCTTTCTGCATTTTCTGATTCTGTTTCTGCGCTTTAGTTTCTGTTTTGAGTAATTTATTTTATTTATTTACTGATCAGTCTGACTAGGCCTAAAAAGACCCTTTTTCAATGCTGGCCCAGGGAGAAAAGCTCCAGTACAAAAATACAATTTATAATTAATTATTACACTCATTGAGAGTTATAATACTGAGTTATGAAAGATACTGTATGAAATGTAAAATAAACATATTACATAATGCTGTACAATACAATTTTAAAACAATAATGCAATATTTATTTATCATTTCTTAACTGGGAAAGTCTGACTTGGAACAAAGCCAATTTTCAGTGGAGGCCTTGGGAGAAACACTCCAGATGCATGTCTTTGTAACGTGGGAGGAAACCGGAGCACCCACAGGAAACCCACACGAACGCAGGGAGGACATGCAAACTCCACACAGAAGGCACCCCAGCTGAGAATCGAACTGGAGAACCTCTTGCTGTGAGGCAACAATGCTATCTATGACTGCATAACTGCGTAGTCCACGTATTGCATTTGTTCACCAGGAAAGTCCACTGGGCCTAAAAGAGCCCATTTTCAGTGGAGGCCCGGGGAGAAAAGCTCCAGCAAAAACATAGATACAGAAAAAATTTAAACATTAATTGTACAAAAGTAGAAACAGTGTTACACATAGTGATTACAGAAATATATACAGAATGTATACATAAAAGCAGGAATCTAGTTGGTTTGATTACAGTAATACTACAGAAAATATACATTAAAGCAGGAATTTAGTTGGTTGCCAGATGAATTCAATCAGAGAGGTATAAACAGAGATATATTAATCAGTATTATTGTACCAGTATGAACAAGTAGAGTTGAGAGAGTAGGACAGTCTATGGGCCTATAGATTATTTTGTGCGCTGTAGTCAGTTAGTTGTTGAATAAGAGATGGTGGGGGAGTTCCAGCCACCATAATTGTTTCATTGATTTACAGTGGTGGGATGAGAATTTGGCCTTGGTGGCAAATTTTGCTATTCTATTGTAATACATATCAAGTTTGGATTTTGTAGAATTTTGGATATTAGTGGGGCACCATAAAGGAGAGATGGCAATAAAAAAGCAGGTGCAGGGTTTGTCTAGTAGAGAGGCTAAGAAAGTGTTGGTGCCTGTAGAACATACTGGGCATTTGGTGTTTTTTTTATGTTATTGTTTATGTGTAGGTCTAAGTTAAGGTTTTCATCTATAATAATGCCTAGTAATTTAGTGTGTGGGACAACTTCTTTAGTGGTATTGTCTTGGGTTTGTATAGTGAAGAGCTTTTTTTTATCTAGGGGAGTGGTTTTCTTAGGGGTAAAAAATAGTAGTTTAGTTTTTTCGGATTTAGGGTAAGATGATTGTTAAGCATCCAAGATTCAGTAGAGGTGAGAGCATTCTGGGTGATTTGCTGGAGTTCAGAGATGGAATTTGCACTGCATATTGTTGCAGAGTCATCAGCATACTGGATTACTGAGCTTTGAGGGAGAGTGGAGCAAAAGTTGTTAATAATAAAGATGCTAAATAAGAGAGGACAAAGTATGGCACCTTGGGGTACCCCTGTGGAAGTATTGAGGAAGGAAGAGTAAGATTGTTGCCATTTGGTGGATTGCTCAGTTTTGGAGAGATAGCTATTGAACCATTGTAGGGTAGGAGGAGAAATGCGGAAGGTGGATAGTTTAGAGAGGAGGAGGATAGTATGGAAAATGGTATCGAAAGCTTTGGAGAGGTCGAGGAAAAGTAAAGTGATTATTTTACCAGAATCCCGTGCCCAATTAAATTTATCAAGGAAGGATAGGATGGCGGTTGTGGTGCTGTGTCCTGGTCTGAAATCACGCTGAGTGGGTGATAGATATGTTGTCATTCTATGATATATTACAATATAAAAATGATAAAAATGATGTACTTGTGATTTTTTTTGACATGGTGTATTGACCATCTTGGATTTAAACAGTAATTTGATCTATGTGAGAGAGGCACAAATTACTGCATGTTTTGGTTAGCTTACAGCACCTGAGCTTTAGATTTCACGTGTTTTTCATAATTATTTTGTTTTCTTGATTGGGACACATATCTGTCTCTCCTGCATGTTCTGTTTATGTCACAAGAGAAGTTCAGATTCCTGGATCTAGTGTTTCTGGTGCTGTATGTTGGGTGACATAGAATGATTTTCTTATTATCTCAGCTACGTGTTGGTCAGAGGTTAGATGGCTGGATACATATGTTCCTAGATGCAACTGGGTGACTCTTAGGGGTGTTTTATTGATTGAGTAATTAACTTGGGTTGACAATTTCCCAAAGGCATTATAATGCATTTGTTTGACATTGAGTTTGATCCTCTGGTTGAAGCATGCATTATTTGTTCCAGGGTGTTTGTGTTAATAAGGTCCAGGAAGCATTTTACCTGTGAGTTTGAGGCAGTATAAGTTTCCCAGTCTATAGAGGGATAGCTAAAGTCACACATGAATAGGGTATTTGGTTGAATGATGAGCTCCTCTACTAGGTTTAGGTAAGAATCATGAGACTCTAGGGCATGGATAATGACCAGTAGCTAGCCATGATTTGGTGAAAGACCTTATCTATGGTGTCTTGCAGGTGGATGAGCTCCATGGTTGTTGTTGTTGTATCTTTCGGCTTTTCCCAGTTAGGGGTCACCACAGCGGAACTCCGGTCCACTAATGATTGGTAGTAGATTTTTATGTACCGAGTTGCCAACTCTGATGCACAACCTTCAACGAAGGTACGCCCATTTACGCATGTCTCCCCACAGAAGACGCTTTAGCTGAGAATCGAACAGGACAACGTCTTACTGTGAGGCGACAACGCTATCGCAGCACCACCACTGCAGGTATCAGTTAAATGCAAAGTTATCGGACCGAGCCCTACATAAATACCTGGGACACTGTTGACAACACAGTTCTGGGAAGAGCACCCATCTTTGTTACATTGCAGGTGTTTTTCCTATTATCTTTTTCAGTTGTGGTTTGTACTGTTCTGATACAGTGGCTGCACACCCGCACAGTCCTCTCTGAGAATGTTCGTTTTTACCCCTCCCCCAAGGTCTTTTGATATTTTCTGTACTTCTGATTCCCCTTTATGGCCACTAGATAGCAGCATAGCTTAAGGAATTACTAGCCCCTGGTGCTCCTGCAGTTAACTAAAATGCACAGTTAAATGCAAATCTGTACTATCAAACCTGCTTAGCACTGTTAGAATAGCCACTTCAAGAAACACAAAACACCATAGGTCTCAACAAAATTGGCAAACTCAGGAAAATAGTCCACAGGTAATTTATTAGCTAAATTAAGCACTTTTCGTCTAGGACGATGTCTTAGACTTCTTCAGATAAAATACTCTCTATCAAACACAGTTTAAAAACCAGGTTGTGTCATGTGACCCAAATTAACATATGTAATTAGTCACAATAGGATTATCCTTCAAAAGCCACTCTTACAAACCACTAAATATGTAACTAACAAATATAAACATTTTTATACACACACACACACACACACACACACACACACACACACACACACACACACACACACACCACACACACACACACACACACACACACACACACACTATATATATATATATATATATATATATATATATATATATATCTATGGGTTCACTGCATATGACTGATATGACTGAAAGTTCATATGACCGAAGAACAGCACTGGCAGATATATGCCCTGTTCCCCACTGTAATGCGACCCTGGAGTGAGAATATAAAGTTAGGGGGGTGTGGGGGGCAAAGCCCCCCACATAATTGCAGTTTATGCACTATTACATACATATGTATCCATTAAAAATGCATTAAAACATATAACATCAGTAAAAACTGGTTGGAAAATGTGGGGGGCTGTGCCCCCCCCCCCAACTTTATATTCTCACTCCAGGGTCGCACTACAGTGGGGAACAGGGCATATACCTGCCAGTGCTGTTTTTCGGTCAAATGAGTTTTCGGTCATATGGGTTTTCGGTCAAATGAACTCTCGGTCATATGTAGTGAACCTATAAATATACATATATATATATATATATATATATATATATATATATATATATATATATATATATATATATATATATATATATATATATATATATATATATATATGGGTCTAGGACACATGCTCGACTAGCATATGTCCAAATCATAAAACATCGAACACACATACACGAAAGCACTTAACATCAAAAAATGCTTCCGTGTATGTGTAGTTCAAAAAAAAATCTACGTTTCAGCAGGGGGGGCTTCACCCCACTGCACCCCCCATGTGAGGGGCTGTGCCCCCCACACCCTCCATACTTTAATATTCTCACTCCGAGATCGCACTACAGTGGGGAAAAGGGAATTTTCCCTTACCTGCACTGTAGTCCGATCTACGAACCAGGCACACATACACGGAAACACTGTTCGATGTTAAGCGCTTTCGTGTATGTGTGTTCGATGTTTTGTGATTTAGACGTATGCTAGTCGAGCATGTGTCAGGATCACATAGATATATATATATATATATATATATATATATATATATATATATATATATACACATCCACAAAGGTGGATGTCAATTCCAATTAAATCCTGTATAAATACAAATCAATAATAAATGTAAAATTATGAATAAAAATCAAACATATTAATAATAAACGTAACAATAATAATATTAATGGTTCAAATCTTTCTTAATAGTAACTGTTCTGATTATTTAACTTGTATTAATCACTAATCTATTAAAGCTTTTAATTTCAAATGACATAAAATTGAACAGGCTTCATTTAAACCTGGGTTCTGGTATGCATTCAATCGGAGTTGCCATAATAGCTCTAATTCTTCTAAAAGAATAGAATAGAATAGAATATGTGAATGCATACCAGGACCCAGGTTTAAATGAAACTTGTTCAATTGTATGTCATTTGAAAATAAAAACTTTAATAGATAAGTGATTAATACAAGTTAAATAATCAGAATAGTTACTATTAAGAAAGACTTGAACCATTAATATATTATTATTACTTTTATTATTAATAGGTTTTATTTTTATTCTTAATTTTACCTTTATTATTGGTTTGTATTTATACAGGATTTAATTGGAATTGACAGCCACCTTTGTGGATATGTATGTATATATATATATATATATATATATATATATATATATATATATATACACATAAATGTTTATATTTCTTAGTAACATATTTAGTGGTTTGTAAGAGTGGCTTTTGAAGGGTTAAATAATCCTATTGTGACTAATTACATATGTTAATTTGGGTCACATGACACTGAAACTGGTTTTTATACTGTGTTTGATAGAGAGCATTTTATCTGAAGAAGTCAGACATTGTTCTAGACGAAAAGCGCTTCATTTAACTAATAAATTACCCGTGGAGTGTTTACCTGAGTTTTCCAGTTTTTTGAGACTGTTAGAAAAGCACCAGATCTAATGGATTGTAAACTTAACGTTTGCCCCCCTTTCTTATAGCTATTGGCATAAATGCTACTTACCTGACCAACTGAATGTTTTTTTCACATCTCGCTTGCCTACTCCAACTGGGTCTGGAATTACCTTCCACCCCTTCCTATTATGTTTCATCTCCCTCCCCCAACCAATCCCAACAGGAATCTACATCTAGGGGTCTACATGGCGTGGCACCATTTTTAAAATCTGTACTCCCCTCACCAGTTGCTCACAATATCCTCTGCATGGTGTGCTTTCCAGTCCATGCTTTATTTAATATTCATTATTATTCTACATTACCTACTGTTGTTTTAGTTTCTGTGCTGTAATTTTTTTCTGTTTACTACTTCCACTACTATTTCTTGTTGCCACTTGTATATTGGTTGTACTGTAAATATGCAATGGTGGTGCAATGTAATATGTAACTGAACAAGAAGGTCGTATTTTATGGCCGATATTAATACCCTGTAGTAATGCTCTGCTTCTTTTAGTAGCTGTACAGTTTCACTGCTTACATTGAATTCTATGTTTTATAGGGACACTCTAGTGCAGTCATAATCTAACTGATGTTTGAACTGCTTATTTGCCTGTATACTTCTCCCTGTAGCTATACGATTTCTCTGTATTTGTGTAGAACAGGAAATACTATGTTTTTGCTGATACTATCTCCTGAAGTCGTAGCTTAACTGATGTGAAGCTGTTTTTCTTTTCCTAATTCTGCACTGCTCTGAACATTCCCGCTACTTTGACCTCACCTTGATGCTTTTCCTTCCACCCTATCCCTGCCTTGACTACTGCCCTGATATTTCTAAACTCATTGTGCGACGTCCCGAATGCCCTGCTGAATCAAAACTTCTTCTACATTCCTTTTTATCTCCTGCATGTTCCGGCCATATTGAACTATTTCTACACTCCTTATCTTACCTCCCAAACATCCAGCTGTTTTCAAACTTTCTCTACACTCCTTTTTTGACCTCCTTAACATCCCCGTTGAATCAAACTATTTCTACACCCTTCTCCTGACCTCTTGATTGTTCTGCTGTTTCAATACTTTTCTTCACTCCTTTTTTGGCTGATAGTTCATCACGCAGTCTGATTCCCACCTGGCTGCTTGGTCTTCCACCTTCTCTTGTCCCTACCACTGTTCTGCTATTTTCTACACCTCTTTTGACCCCCCCCGCCCCCACCATCTTACATTCAACTCGTAGCTTTTTTCTTTTTTTTCCCACTGTTTCTTGTTTCTACTACTGCTCTGCTGTTTTTACACTCCTTCTTTGACCACCTGCCGTAGTCTCCTTATTGTACAACAGTACCTCTCCAGTACTATATCTTCTTGGTGCCTTTACTTCTCTGTGCATTCGTACTCTCATAACCCTCTGATTTCCCTGACTCAGTTTAGGTCCATTAAGGTTTTTCTGATCTGTACCTAACTCCTACTGTCTCGCTCTCCAGTTACCCTAGCTTACCTTTTTTTTCCTCTCTCTTTTTTTTTTTTTGCAGCTCATTCTGTACTTGGATTGGCACTGGTCCTTCCCCCTTCCTCCAGCCGGGACCACTCTGTTATCGGACCTAGGCCTACAAAAATACCTGGGACACTTTTGACACCACAGTTTTGGGAAGAGCAACCATCCTTGTTACATTACATTGTAGGTGTTTTGCCTACTATCTTATTCAGTCATGGTTTGTACTGTTCTAACTGATACCATGGCTGTACACATGCAGGGTCTTCTCTGAGAATGTTGCCCCCCCCCCAGTTCTTTTGATATTTTCTGTACATCTAATTCCCCTATCTGGCCACTAGATGACAGCATAGCTGAAAGAATTTCTAGCCCTAACAGCTTTCTCCCTAGCTGATTCCCCTGGTGCTCCTGCAGTTAACTAAAACACAGAGTTAAATGCAAATACGTACTATCAAACATGCTTAGCACTGTTAGAAAAGCACCAGACCTCTTGGATTGTAAAATTAACATTTGCAACCTCTCTTATAGCTATTTGGATAAATGTTACTTAGCTGACCAACTGATTTTTTTTTCACATCTCACTTAACTACTCCAACTCGCCCTTCAGACACTCCAATGACCTGAGTTCCCCAACCAACTTCTAGAACTACAAAAATTACATATCACCCACTCCGTCGTGAACAATCCCTCTTCTTGCCCCTCTCTAACCTCGTATCCTATTACACCCCCCACCGTCACCTCCATACAGCCAACAAACTCCTCCTTGAAATCTACAAACCCAACAAAAATATAGCTAAGTCCCTTGATAAATACTCTTAGCACATGCCTGGAACTCACTTCCCCTCAATATAAGAGACATCTCCCAAAGTCACCTGTTTAAACCTGAACTTAAACACTACCTACAAATGACCTGGTCCTGCCCATGTCAAATCCCTACATTATAACTATCCCGAGCTACACTTAATTTACTCTGTTCCTATATATCACCTCCTTTTTGTACTTTTCTCTCCATCATATAATCTTACCTCATATAGCTTGTATTTCAAAACAGAACTATTATCAACCCAATAACTCACTTGTCCTATACCATGTACATAGCTCATATGTAGTATACAATTGTAACAATATTTCTTCTTTTTCACGTTATTATTTTTAATATAGTTCAATTTTTTTTCCATTTCTTGTATGTAATGATGTACTCTATTATTTTTATATCTGATATCATATGTTTTTATTTTTACCACCTTGTTTATTGTTGTATTTCTTAATAGTTTGTAAATAATCTGGAGCTTTTCTCCACAGCTCTCCACTGAAAATGGGTCCCTGGCTTAGTTGGATTAACCCGGTTAACAAATGTCAAATAAATAAATAAATACTCCAGCAAATTTCCCCATTGTATTATTTTCTTTGCTCCTCTCTAGTTCTCACCACCATCACACAGCAGCATCGGACATCATGGATATCCTCACTTACTACCATCACACAGCAGCATGGGACATCGTGGATGTCCTCACCACCATCACACAGCAGCATTGGTCATCGTGGATGTCCTCACTTACCACTGTCACACAGCAGCATCAGTCATCGTGGATGTCATCACCACCATCACACAGCAGCATTGGTCATCATGGATGTCCTCACTTACCACCATCAAAAAGCAGCATCGGTCATCATGAATGTCCTCACTTACCACCATCAAAAAGCAACATCGGTCATCATGGATGTCCTCACCACCATCACACAGCAGCATCGGTCATCATGGATGTCCTCACGTACCACCATCACACAACAGTATCGGTCATCATGGATGTCCTCACTTACCACCATCACACAGTGCATCAGTCATCATGGATGTCCTCACTTACCACCATCACACAGCAGCTTCGGTCATCATGGATGTCCTCATTTACCACCATCACACAGCAGTATCAGTCATCATGGATGTCCTCACTTACCACCATCACACAGCAGCATCGGTCATCATGGATGTCCTCACCACCATCACACAGCAACTTCGGCAATCATGGATGACAGCTGGCTGATCCTCCTTAAATTACTAGCCTTAGAGGACATGGTATTCTAAGGCAATGCAAATTAGATTTATAACGTGAGTATTGTATACAAGCAAATTCCCTGTTCTTGGAATATTGCCTCATGTCCACTGAAAATGAACTCCTATTTAACCCAAAGCACTCTATCTGTGAGAGGTGTAAATGCTTAACTAAACTAGAGACATCCCAGTCTAAAACTAATAGAATACAGTGACCTTAATTCTGTCTTATCCCCATCCACATCTTTACAACATCCACAGACTGTAAACACAAAACTGTCTCATTCTGATGCAGTTAAAAAATATCTATCAAGGCCCCCTAGAACTCCTCAACCTAGTATCAGCTTAAAGCCATAGCTCTACCACTTGTGTGTTACTCAGCATCAACAGGTCTAAACCAACATACAGCACATTCTGATACTACACTAAACACAGCCACAAAAGGTATACAACCAGCATGCTGGAGTCCTTAAAGAAGTATGACTAGATTTGTACATCTGTTAATGTCCTGGTCATTGGTGACTCCATAATTAGACACCCAGATGCTCCATTCACTGGGCTGAACAAGAACAGAATGAGAGCTGACTCTCTCAAAGGCACCAAGATCCACAATGTCTCTAGGACCCTCAGGTCCATTCACCCTAAGTATACATATGACTGGGTTATTGCACATATAGAAGTGAATGACTTGAGACAGCCTTGGATCATATGAAGAAGGACACAATGGAGCATCTGAACTGGGTGTGAAACTAGTACTGAGCAGTACCCTACCATTTGCAAGAGTGATACAACAATATAAGCAAAGATAATTTACTTTAATTATTGTCTCACCTGCTGGTGTCATTCTAAGGGGAAACCAATATATATCAGCCTGGGAAGAGATGATTGCTGGGGGGGGGGGCATGTGCCCTCTCCCCTCTGTGAAAGTGTGCGTACCCTCCCTCCTGAGTGCCTCATCAAACAGCTCTCCTTCAGTTGATGATTCTTTCCACAAGCATGTTTAGTTTCTTTAACATCATCCCTAGCTTGTGCAAGCAGGGATGATTCTTTCAGCAAGTGCACATTTATTGCATCATTCCCAGCTGAGTAGTGCATGTTTCCTTTTGTCGATAGCACACCATGGACATTTGCAATGGCCTCCAACTTGGAAAAACTCAAGCAGCCATTTGAGAAAGCAACCAAGTATTTTATGTGTGTGTGTGTGTGTGTGTGTGTGTGTGTGTGTGTGTGTGTGTGTGTGTGTGTGCGCGCGTGTGCGTGCGTGTGTGTGTGTGTGTGTGTGTGTGTGTGTGTGTGTGTGTGTGTGTGTGTGTGTGTGTGCAAAATGCTAATGCCCCAGTTAGGTAAGAGTTTCTGCTTAAGTGACTTACTCAATGTTACGCATTTGGAGAATCAAACCCTGTACCCTTGAACTGAGACCTTAACCTTCCACATTGTTCCTCATTGTTCGGAAAACGCATGTTCATGCAAAAAAACTTAGTGAATTAGAGTTGTCTGGCTCTTAAGGTTCTAATATTTTAATGAATTGTTTCCTATAGTCAAAAGAGCAGGGTTTGAATCCTCCCCCTTCCATTTACTTATAGTGTGACTGTGAGTAAGTCACTCAGACAGTACTCCTGGGTCACCCCAAAAAGCGACACTTTTTCCAGTGGTTTTATTCAATTAACAAACAGATAAAAAAGTAATTAAAATGTGTCCTTTTTGAGGACCAATTATTTTTGTCCGTGTCCAGAATTATTGAGCAAAGAAATAGAAAATGATTTTGGTCTATTCTTCCTAAAATATGTGGCTTTCTGGCAAATTATTCTGGGTTACAGTCACTAATTATTAGGTATTTGAGTTTTGGACTTTGTATCCTTCAGAAAATGCTTGCTTATGCAACTTTCTAAGTATGTAGGAGAACGATTTAAAATGTATTCCTGATTGTTGGGTCTTTGCCTCTGATGCTTGAGCTAAGAGGTTGGGAGGGCATCGCGGGTGAGTGATGGGATGCATATTTACATTTTATATACATATTTTACAGTATATACAAAGCATAGAATATTAATCAACAATATATACATCATGTCTTCCTTCTACATTCCTTTCATTATATATATATATATATATATATATATATATATATATATATATATATACACACAACACTTAGTTTTTGATTTTTGACCCCCACTCCAACTTTCCCAACCAAAACCTTATTTTTTCAATGTTATGGCCAGATCACATTTTTCATTAAACGTAATTTCCTTCACTCTCTGGTTCCAAAATAATCATATGATACAATACAATCTTTTACCAATTCTTTCAACCTCTTTTTTTGCTTTTCTTCTTGTAATAGCCAAATTCAATCATATCGATATTTACCTTACTTACTTCCATAAATCCTTCCACATAATATCTAGAATCTTTTTCCATAACATTTTAACTCTTCTACATCCAAAACAAATGTTCACTAGTTTCAAAATCACCACAATATAAACAGACTCAGTCTTTTCTACTTTTGTAAGGCATACTTGCCTTTGCAAGTAATTTTCGTAAAGTCAACCTCCATAGAAAATCTTGACATTCTAACATGTCCTTACATCTTCCCCTTTCCTGCATTTGTACCACTCCGTTTATTTATTTAAATCATTCCATGGATATATCCTATAGTACTTTCCATAATCTTATTGTACAATTATTTCTCCCATTTTCAGTCTCATTTACATTTAATTTCCAAAAATAACCTTGTCTTGATAATTCTCCATTTCTATATTGCAACAAACTTTCCTTTTTTGAACTAAAATAAGTTGACCGTTCTGTTTTATACTTCAAACTTAATATTTGTGTTAATAAAGAAGCTTCATTATTCTTTAAACATTTCATTATTCTATATACATTTAATGATGCACCATAAAATATTGGCTTTTTTAACCCCAAACCCCCCTTTTTCTTTCCTCACATATAATCCCCCCTTTTAACTAGGTTCATCCTAGATACCCCAAAAAACAGAAAATTATATTATACATTTATTTCTCCAATGTCAAGAGAGCACTAAAACCACCTGCTAGATATGTAATTCTGGATAACAATATGGCATTAATTATATATACTGCTTCCCTAAACAAAACCCCAAAAGACTTCCAGAATATACACATTTCATTTCCTCTATTTTTTTATTTCCATATTGTTTCTATAATTTCTTGCTTTCCAAAATGAATTCAAAGAACTTTATTTATTTATTGACATTTGTTAACTGGGTTTGTCCAACTGGGCTTGTGGCCCATTTTCAGTGGAGACCCGAGGAGAAAAGCTCCAGTAATACATTTTAAAACAAGTACAATTTTAAACAATATTGATATAATAGCAGTTATAGCAAAACTATTAAAAAATTAAAATATTTTCTTTGTTTATATATATATATTATTCTAACATCTTCTCTGAAATTTTTTCCATGGATATCCATGGATGTATTAAATAGCAGTTCTATGTAGTAATTTATACTATTCCTTTCTCTTATCTTTAATTTTTGTCATACTAAATGCAATGCCATCAATCATCCCCTCCACTCCTAAATCTTGACTTGTATCTATGTTTATTGAAAATCCTATCACCTGAATAATCTCCTGCAAATCACTATGCTCATACCTAACCCATGTTTTGTAACAGTAATATCATCTGCATAAGTTAACAAAATAGGCATTTTATCCCTTCATTAGAAATATAACTCATTTCTTTTATCTCACCATTCATGTATGTAGATATCACATTCATTGCTAATGCAAATAATGTACCACTCAGTGGATAGGCTTGTCTAATACCCTTCTCTAACGTATATCTTTAGTTAACCACCCATTTACCATTGTCTTCACTATATTATATCTATATGCTGTAATACAAACATTTTTATTTTTTTATTTATATTATATACTTCAAATATATCCTATAATACAGAATGATGGAGTGAATCAAAAGCTTTACTTAAATCTCCATTACTTTCACCTGAACATTTCTATGTGTTATATCCTGTACTAATTCCTTAATTATTAATAACAAATCTTGAACCCTTTTCTCTTTTATACCAAATGCATATTCATTTACAACTTTACCCACTTTCTCTTTCATCCATTTTTGTAAAATGTTCATAAAAAGTTTATAATCGGTTTTATTTAATACTGTTGGTCTCCAATTGTCAAGTTATTGGGCCGCGGTGGTGCAGTGGTTAGCATTGCTGCCTTACAGCAAGAGGTTCTCCGGTTTGATTCTCAGCTGGGGTGCCTTCTGTGTGGAGTCTGCATGTCCTCCCTGTGGTCGCGTGGGTTTCCTCCAGGTGCTCTGGTTTCCTCTCACATCCCAAAGATATGCTGTAGGTGGAGTGGACACTCTCAATTAGCCCTAGGTGTGAGTTTGTGCATGTGTGCCTTCTGTGGAAGGTTGGGTGCCGAGCTGGCAACTCAGCACCATAAAACTCCACTGCCAATTGTTCTGCAGACCATTGTTCCACTGTGGCGACCCCTAACAGGGATAAGTCAAAAGGAGGAGAGGTCTCCAATTGTCAAGTTCTTTCTTCTCATATTTTTTCCATATGCATCTAATAACACCCCCATATAACTCTTTATACTTAAAACCTTTGCTTAACCATTCATTTAATACCTTTACAAGCCATTTTTTTGCTTTACAGTAATATTTTTATATATCCTATATTCTATTCCATCTGGTCCTGCTAACAAATCTAAATTCACCTTGTCTAATTAATCTATTATTATTTCCTTTTCTAAAACTTTGTTGTGTTTACCATTCTTTCCCAACCTTTATGCTGTGCTCTTTAAATAAACTCTTAATTTATTCTTTAACTATGTTCATATTTTTTTCTTGTGTATTATGTACTGCACCTGATGAATCCTTCATTTCTCTTATAACACTATTATTCTCTTTAATTATTTTACTTAAGTATGGTACAATGTCTTCTTTTTCCCTTGCAAAAATATCTCTGTTTATATAACAAATGCTCTATTTTTTCTTATTTAACTGTTATAATTCATGTTCCTTAATCAAGAAATTGTCATCATTTCTTTCTAAATAATCAATAGTCTCATCACTTAACTTCTTATACTTTATTTTTCCATATGTATATTTCTCTTTTTCCCATATTACATAACTCTTTTATATTTCAGTTTACAACTTAACCACCACTCAGACCAATCTTTGTAAAATTCTTTCATTTCTAAGTGATCCTGCCATAATTTCATAACATCTTCTTTCCCCACAGCATCCCATTTCACCTCGTTCACCCTTTTTAGACCTTTTCCAATTTTTATATACTCAAAATTTCCTTTTATCGAAATCCAAATTGGCGTATCATCTGAAAATCCTTTAATTAACATCCCTTGCTTTGCTATTGATAAACTTTCAGATAATAAAAAAATATCTATTTCTGTTCTTTTATCTCCTGTTTTATATGTCCATGTCTTTAAATTCCAAATTCTTAACTGTTCATATTCTATAATGTCCCATATATTTTAACATTATATATCTTCTTATTCTGTTATCTTAAATTACAATTAAAATCCCCTGCTACAATAAACTCCATATTAACTAAAACATATTGGATAATATTTCTAAATATTTCTTCTCTCTCCTTTTTTTGCTACATATACATATATTGCAATAATTCTAATAATAAGATCCAGCCATCTTACGTCAGTAATTGTAATTCAATCTGTTATAACAAACATAACATCTAACACTTTAATCATATCTTTATGTAATATAAGTATCACCCAACAGGTCCCCCTCCCATATTTTCAGATAACATTTTTCCCCACCACACTTGTGTTTGATACCTTTCCATATGAGTCAAGAATCTAATATTTTCTAAGATAATAATATTGCTATCTTGTTTTTTACACCACTCCAAAATCCCTATTTTTCTCGCGAACTTCTTAAAACTATTCACATTAAGAGTTAAGACTTTGCAAGTAATTCTACCTTTAAGAAATATTGATTCAACCTTTCCCTTTCTTTTTCCTTTTTTAATTCCCTCTGTCATTTTCTTTTCCTCTTCCATACTCGTTTACTGACAGAATTTCTTTCTTGCTTAACTATACTCCATTTCACATCATCACTATCACTCACCCCTGATTCTTCTTCTTCTTCAGTTTTTCCATATTAAGTTTATCCTGTCATTTTGTACAGCTTGTTCTCTGTACATACTTTCTACTTGTGCTTCCACTGTTTCTATCTCTTTTTTCACACTTCACACTTTTGGTCTTGCTCAGCTAAAACTTCTTCAATATCCACTTATGTGCCTTTTCTTTTTTCTTCCCTTACCCCAAATGTTCCTTTTTATTGCATTTATATCATCTCAGTTCACAATTCTTTACATCGTGTCCTATTTCCACACATGCAAAACATCTTTTAACACATTTGTTAATTAAATGATCTGTTTTCCCGCACACAAAAAAAACATGTTTTAAGCTTTCCCCAATGTTTTGCCATCCCTTTATCACCTTCAGCATTTAAAATGCTTAGTATATGCACAATACTTAAATTTTCTAACTTCAAAATCACATTAGAATTCAACACCCCAGTGCACAAACCTCTATTATCATACATTTTTGATAAGTCCAATACATCTTTACATAACTTTAATATGTATCCTTTTAAAGTCTCTTTTTCTGCTTCAGTCCTGAATTGTACATTGATGTTTTTGTTTTCCTATAAAAGGGTTTAAATATATATAAATGACCAAGGCGCTGACCACTGTCAAGTATTACATAGTAAGAATGGCATCACTGTGCCATTGTGCAGAGTCACTGGCACAACTGGTATCATACTCACCTTTGTTTCAGAAGGCTGTGGGTTCCATTCCCACGTCAGGCAGATTGACTGCTGATACTGCAGTATGGTATAAGGGGGGTGCTGCACTCCTGAACATGCTACACATTGGATGAGATGATATACTGAGGCCCCATCTGTCTGAGTTGATGGTAGTTCAGGTGAATGTGAAAGATCCCATGGCACCTATTAAAAAGAATAGGGCAAGTTCACAGATGCCTTGGCCAAATTTCCCCTATCAGTATAAATACCACCTCAGGTCTCCCCTGAAAAACAGCTTCTAGCCTACTGGGACTAACCTGGTCAACAAAGGATAAATAAATAAAATCAACATTACTGTCATTATTTGACACTAGACACTATTCTGCTCATATGTTACAAGCATAGCTCTCAATGTCTTTGCTCAAAAATTAAGGAACAAAGCCAAAAAACAATAAGGGTCAAAGGCCAAAATTTGGGACTTTTTAAAAAATGTATTATTAATAAAATTAATTAATAAAAATACATTTTATCAATGTGCACTTTCTAAAGAAAAAGAAGTATGACATTCTGGTGTCTGGTATTATTGTATTATTGACTGCAATCCTTAGGGATTTACCTGAAAACACACAAAAAAAAAAAAAAAATAGGAGGAACAAGGACAAAAATAATAGGCAAAATCAGAGAGAGCTGTGAATCATATCTACAACTACAAGTGGAGCATTTCTTACAATGAAAAGCAACATTTTGCAGGACAAATCATACCGTCATCTTGTGAAAACAACTTGTTTAACTTTATTAACAAACCAAGAAAACTGATCTGTTATTTTATACATAACCTTGCAGCACAGATGATAAAATTTAAAACTGTGAGCCTTTAAATAGCTGCTTTCCTGTAGTGCAGGGTCACTGTCCTACAGCATCCATTCGCCTGTTGAGTAATTTTGAGTAAATCTATTCACCAGACAGTGCTCCCTGGCTGATTCTGAAAAAAGGTCTATGTGGATCAGTGCTCTAGTTAAATCAATAAATATAAAATGTTAACATGCCTCAAACATAGTGTCGCAGTTTAGTGGAGCAGTTAGAGGAAATAGTTTTTTTCTCCCAAAATATCGAGGCATTTGCCAGTTTTTATGTTTGTGTTCTTTATAAGATACAGCTGCCTGTATCTGGACTTCCCTGTGAAAAAGAGTCTCCGGGTTGTTGTCTAAAACCAAATTTTATGAGTAAGAGCAAAAACTTCTGAGTCTAAAGAGGAACTGGCCTCAGAAGCTCTAGGATATCTCTGCATTCAGCTCCACATAAGTTGAGCAATTGTTAATGGATGTACACCAACACCTTAAAAGTCGCATACGAACTTAAACATACTGGCCATGCCTTTACACCCCAAAACAAGGTATTGCCGTTAAGAGTCCAGCACAGGCTCTGATAAGACTCATTCATTCACCTGGAGGTAAGTAACTCAGAATGGAGGAAAGGACAGAAAGTGCTAAGGAAGAAAGCAGGGGATAACCAAGGAAGAATGGAAACTGTTGACTTGGAAGGACTCTGTGCACACTAAAGACGGTGCATCCCAGCACATTAATCAGAAAACACCAAGTTTCTTTTAGTGGAAGAAATGTGATACTAATAAGATGCTCAGTTATTAGGGTAAGGTAAATATAAAACTGATTTCACTTACTTCATTTATTTCACTGTCTACTTATCTTCTGAGCAATTGGGGACATACCTCTCAACTTCTCAGCTCAAGAAATCTTGGGAGGGATGCAAAAGTCCTAAAATAATGACAGATTTTAAATATTGCTCTTATAGCTTTAGAACATAGACATAATGACAGGTTTTGCATTACCATGCATTTTCTGTCAGATATGAAGTCAGAAACTCAAATGTCTGCCAATATTTAGTGACAACAAAAGGCAACAAGCCATACTTGAAGCATCCATTATGGAACTGGAAACAAAATCATTTCAAAATGTTTTCACATCAGAAACACTAAAATTCATGACAGAGATGGTGGCCAGATTTGAGCAGAACATCAAAATCAGGAAACTTAGTAAGATGGCAAGAGTCAGAAATGACTACAGCAACAAAAATCTAACAGAAATAGAGAGAAAATCAACAGGCAATGAATTCTGCCTTCCCAAAAACACTGGCACCCAACATGTTGCAAACGTTGGAGATTAAAAAAAAAAGTGTCCTAATTGGATTAACTCTGACACAAACTACCAGCCTTATCTGAGATATTCTTCCTCAGGCACAGAAAAACACCACATGGCCTTTACAACATAGAGCTGGATTTTCGATTTTCCAGTGGTCATTAGATCATCCCCACCAGAACCCCACAGAATCAACAAAAGTCAGCATCATAAGTGAATTTCCAGCAAGAAACAATCACCAGAACAAGAGAAAGATTTACAGAAGAACCTCCTGCCCCAAGGATAACACATCAACCAGACAGGGCAATAAGAGATTTCCAGGATACAAACAGAAAAGGACACATAAGCCAGGACTAGAACAGAGGAAATTGGACCACCCCTCCAGAAACACAGGCAATAACAAAATCTGGAACCATTCCAGGACATCAGACACAAAAGTACTGGAAAAAGGATTACCTTTATTCCTCACAATAGAAGCAGCCTCATTACTACTGTTATTAACCTTAAGCTGTTTTGTAGAAAGTTGAACCTCAAAATATTTTTTCATGAGAGAGACACCTCAGTTCTTTTGCATTCCAAAACCTTACAAAAATGTAGATACTCTGAACCTGAAAGTGTAAAGCTAGCATATTTTGAGGTGAAGGAATATAGGCAATTTTTGCTGTTTCAGACTTTAAAATGTTACTCTTATAAACTGAATTTTCAACAAAGCTATGTAATGCTCCAATTACCTGATTTAGTCCCTCTTTAGGAAGAATCAAGTAGAATAGTTGATCACCGTCCAGCCTTATAACCTTTCAGTATAGAGCTGCATAGCTTCATAGGTCCATAGGTGTGTACTAGGCTAATGGCCCTGGAGCCTTTACAAGCCTAGCCCATAGGATTACCCTGGCATCGTGCCACCCGACCTTAGTTCCCAATGCCACTGTCGAGCAGAGCCACTGGAGTGTTCCCTGGGGTGAATGTTCTATTTCCCATCCACTCATCAAGATTTCTCTTGAAGAGGGCCAGTGAGGTGCTCTGTTTGACATGTATGGGAAGTCTGTTCCATAGCATGGGCAGTCTCTGGGTTATGAACCTGTCCCTCCAGCATGTTCTGTTGATTGTGGTAATGAGGTTGAGGTATCTGGAGCATGTGGTGCGGAGGGATTGGGATTTCTTTAGATGTAGCATTTCTAACAGAGCTGGGTCAGACATGGCTTTGCAAGTCAAGCAGAGAGTGCCTCTAAGTAGGCGAATTGAGACAGAGAATAGTTGGAGTTTTTTGAGACTGTCCATACAGGACAAGTGTTTAAGGCCTAGGATCCTCTTTGTGAGGTACTTTTCCAACCTCTCCAGTTGTTGCAGGTATCTAGTGAGGTACATGCCAAATGGGGCATTGGACTCGATGGTTGGCCTAATGAGGGAAGAGTAGAGGGAGACAATGATCTCTTTCTTTCAGGATGCAAAACCCTTAGTAATGTAATGAAATGTGCCACATAGAAGGACTTTCTGACCACAGTGGCAATGTGGTGGTCAAAAGAGAGGTTGCTGTCAACCTGTGTTCCCAGATCTCTTATAATGCCTTATGTGTTCAGTGAACTACCATTGATGTGGTAATTCATGGGAACAGGGTTTTTCCCAAAGGGGATGATGACACATTTTTTGGCATTGAGCTTAAGGCCATGGTTCTGACACCAGTCGTTGGTCTCAGTAAGGCCTTTCTGTAGCATGTCAGCATCACTCGGGAAGTTAATAATAGATCCCAACTTGCAATCATCTGTGAACTTGGTCAGCCAGAGTCCCTTCGTGTTGCCCTGGACTTCAGAGAAGTAGATACCAAACAGGAGAGGACCCAGGACCAAACCCTGTGGGACTCCACTCGTGAGTGGTCAGCAGTCTGACTTGGAGTCAGCTACTTTCACACTGTGGGTTCTATTTGTGAGCCAGTTTGCAACCCACCTAGTGATATAGGGGTTTATGCCTAGCTTAGTGAGTTTGTCTATGATTCCTGAGTGGGGAATGTTATCAATGGCCTTGGCCAGATCAAGGTAGGCTGTATGAACCACCTTGCCTTCATCCACAGCTCTGGTGACTGACTCAAAGAAGTCGACCAAGTTGAGCAGGCATGATCTAGCCCTCACAAAAGCAAACCATATAGGATCCAGAGTTTGGAAATTCCCTATATCCTTGTTTATTAGGTCAATGATGATGCGTTCCATAGCTTTACATATCAGACTCATCAAGCTAATGGGGTGATAGTTCCCAGGGTCTGTAGTTGCTCCTCCTTTGTGGAGAGGAATAACTGTAGCAGTGTGCCATTTGGTAGGGACAAAGCCTGAGGTGAGGCTGTGATTGAACAGGGCACACAGGTGGGGTGCCAGTTCACTCTGTAGTTCATGTAAAACACAGCCAGGGATATTGACAGGTCCAATAGAAGCCGTATTCTTGTCCTTAGACAGTACTGTTTTAACCTGTGCTCCAGTAATACTGGGTGCCTGGCAATCTACTGGTATTGTGATTGGTCCTTTGGGGGGTGAGAGGGGTAAAGTTGGCAATGAATCTGTCGCCAAAATATTGGCAATATCTGTTGGCTTGGTATAGGAGATACCACTGTGCAGTAGCTCAGAGCAAATCTGAGTATTGCCATGGAGATTCTTTACATAATTATAGAAGGCCTTGTGGTTGACTTTACTATCTGCTGCAATTCTGTTTTCATAGCTAGCTTTAGAATATTTGATGAGGGATATCAACTTTTTGTTGAGGCTGATATGGGAGTTTTTCCAGTCTTGGGACTTCACCTTATTTCACATCAGTTTTCTCCTTCTGTTGTATAGTTTGTTTATGGCAGGGGACCACCAGATTGGCTTCCTTTTTTGGGAGGAGAGCATCTTGGTTCTATTGGTTATGGCGAGATCCATGCATTTGTGTACATGTTCGTACAGTGCATTGGTGTATGATTCGGCAGTCATGCAACTATTCTCCATTTGCATGGGTGCTGTGAAGTTAGCCACCTCTGTTTTTAGGAGCCCAAAGTTAGCTTTGGAGAAGTTTTTCATGGTGGTTACCTTTGTGTGTGTGTGTGTGTGTGGGGGGGGGGGGATGTGGATTTCCAAGGTGATTAGTTTGTGGTTGGATCTAACCAGGGAGGAGTTGACTACTGGTGTATAGCAACGGCCGCCCATATTAGTAATGACCAAGTCAAGGATGTTGCTACCTCTAGTGGGAGTAAGAACAAGCTGGTCCAGGGCACTGGAATTAATGAATTTCAGTAAACATGGGGCAAGTGTATTGGTACATGAGCAGTTTTCCCAGTTAATGGAGGGGTAGTTGAAATCACCCAGTATGAAAGTGTTGGGTTGGACCCTAATATTCTCCAGGGTGCTTAGGAACATGGAGTGTGAGTCTTGGGACATGGTTGGGGACCAATAGCAGGCTACAACCTGAATTGCTGTCTTACCCAGTGTTAGCTGCACCTGAAGTATCTCTGATGCTTTATGTTGGGCTACCAGTCTGGAGGTGTGCGCATCCTTTATGAATATGGAATCACCACCTCCTTTGGAGCTTCTATCCAAGTTCTGAGGCCAAAAGGTGTGGAATGAGTTGTAGCCTGGTAGTGCAGGGGCACTTTCTGCTGCCTTGAACCAGGTCTCTGTTACAGCACAAATGTCAATGTTGTCCATTTTAAGGAGTGCTTCGAGTAAGTGCATTTTGAGATTTAGACTTCTAGCATTGAGCAGCATGACTCTCAGATTGCATTTATTTGTAGCTGTTATGGTGGTAATTTGGTCTTTGGAACACCGCCTAAAAAAGGCACTATAGGGGTGGCAAGAGCCTTGGCCAGTATCTGGAAGCCCAGGAGTGACAGATGCAGGCCACCTCTGGCAAAGCATTGAGGTCTGTCAATCATGTCATTCCAGGCAGACAGATACTAGATCCCTTTAGAATGACACCAGAAACCTAGCCAGTTGTTCAAATCAATCATTTTATGCTTGTACTATGGTATAATTCTAAGTGATGGTAGGATGCTGCTCAGGGCTAGGGTCATACCAACCTGGGCTACATAATCCGAGAGCTCTTCCATGTCTCTTTTCATGTAGTCCAGGGAGGTACGTCTCAGGTCATTCACACCCACATGTACAATGACAGTCATATTTGTACCTGTTGTTCTTCACATCCAAGGGCTATATGAATAGGGTGAAGAGGTAGAAAGTGAGCAGCCCTGCCTCATGCCCCTCAAAATTGGGAACCTAGGGGATAATTTGGAGTTTATTTTGACTCTAGAGTATGACCCCTTGTAAAGCCTCTTTAAGAGGCTCAATGTTTTTTCCAGGAATCCATGTGTTCTAAGACCAGGAAAAGATAATCTGACTGGAAGCAGTGAAACACCTTTTTTGCATCCAGACTTATCAAGGAGAAGAGAGATGGGGCACTGGATCTACAGGTATTTTGTATCACCAATATTGTCTTTTTCAAATTGTCTAAGGTAGTCAGTCGTTCCTGAACTAAACCCAGACTGATCTGAATGTATCAGACAGAGTACATGTTTATCATGTCTATATTTTGCTACTATTGCTATTAATAGTTTATAGTCACCATTAAGTCTAGAGATAGGGCAGTATGAGCAGGCCTGAAGTGGGGCCTTACCTGCCTTTAATATTACAGATATAATTGCATGTTTCCAAGAGGGTAAAGATTCCATTCTTGCAAAATGTGGTTAGTTAAATTTGCAAACTTAAGAAAAAAAAGTCTTCAATACCTTCTTTGTGTATTTCAAGCATTAATCCATCAGAACCGGGTGTTTTCTGCTTGTCTAATTTTCTGTATGTTAACTAACCTTCATGTGGGGTGATCTGTTGCAAGCTCTCTCCTCTTTCATCCTTGCTCAACCACATTAAGTTTCAGCAGGGGACAAGTATCTTTTCTCTTCATCTGGCAAACAGGGAAAAAACTTCCTTAACACCATAAAGCATCTTTAAATATATTACAGACACCTCCATCACTTTCTGAGGTTAGAGCCCACCACCCTGTCATTATTGGGGTTCAGACATCTAGTGACCCCCCCAGTTACATTAAGTTTCCTAACCCTTAAAGACAAATATTTGAGAGAAGAAGAGAAAGTGTCAAATGACCTTAATTTTAGTGTATGTTTCCCCTTGGCCTGTCTTATAATATGTGTCCTTAATAACATTGTTTTGTAAGCTAGCTAGGCATTTCTTATCTAGAATCTCAGTCTACACTGTGTTTCCAGCAATTGCCTCTTGGGCTATTTCTGTTTTTCTTTTACTAGGGCCAGTCTAGCTTTGGTAAATAGTCTGAGAAGGTGTGCCAGACTTGCCTTGTAATGGCTCCAGCAGGTGAGGTCCCTGATTCCTGATCAAAGAAGTTAAGAACTATGTCCATATTTCTGCAAAATGTATAGGCAACATTTTCCGGTTAAGAAGATGTGTGCCACTCTAAAAACTTTGAATACTCATTTTATGCTTTGTGTAGTTCTTTGATGATTATATTTTGAAGTTTACTTAGCACACTTTATTTCCCACTCTTTCTTGTATTGGTGCAATTGTCTAAGTTTTCCGTCTTAATTAAGCAACTGGGAAGTAACTGGCACCTCTAAAAACTGCCTCTTCTTTATTTAAGCATCATGTAGAGGATTATTATCACTGTTACATGTTCTAGAGATGGATGTCAAGAAACTGACAGAAATTCACCTCAGGAGTTTGAGAGATTTAGAAATGAGGACATCAGAGTAGGTGGCAAGTAGCCACAACTACAGAGGAGGCCATGGAGAACAAATTCTAGTGATTTGGTCACATGCAGGAAAGCAAAAGACAACGTTGTAAAGAAGATTTGGGAGAGGCAGAAAGAAGGCTAGAGGAGACAAGAAAGTCCAGTCAAGAGATGGATAGATTATATTAGAGAAGACCTGCAACAGTCAGGCATGGCTGTTGAAGAAGGTAAGTGATTGGCACTGAAATGAGAGGTGTGGCAGCAACTGTCACTACACCCTAACCCCATGTAGAAAATGGGGGGGGGGGCTAATGATGCTGATGAGTGGAGAGAAATGAAGATTTTAAAATGAATTTCAACATTAAGATTCTATTATGAGTCACTGAAATGAACAAACCCAAGGACTGGAAATGACGAAATATAATGGCCAAACCACATAAGGGTGAAAAAGTTAACTTTAAGTGTTTTTTTTGGGGGGGCAGATATATATACATACTGACACCACAATCATCCCAATCTGAAGACTGGAGAAGTCTCCCAAAAGAAGAGAATCATTGCTGGCACACAGAAATCATACTGGTAATGATTTCCTATGGAAAGCTGTTCTTGATGTGATGTTCTTTAGTGTCTTTTTCTTCAGACAACTAAGATTTGGGAAATTTCCCCTCTGCTACTTGTAAAGGAGTCTGACATTCATGTCAAGAAAATATAGCCTAGAGAAAAGCCTAATATCTATTTTGAGAAAATATAATATAGAGAGGAGCCTAACATCCATACCGAGAAAACATTCTGGAGGATTATGGTCTGGTCTCAAATTCTATCTAACTTATGTGTTTGAGACATAGATGTCAAGAAGTTCACCTCAAGAATGTAATGAAGCAAAGCTCAAAGTGAGAACAGTAAGTAGTTATAACTGGAGAAATCTGAGCACAATTCTTTGTTATGTGTGGAGCTCTATCTGCACTGAGCTCTTTTTTTGACAGAAAGCACCAATGCATTCTACTAAAAAGTGCTATTCTACTAAAAACTGCTGGCTGTTTCTCCATTAAATAAGGGCCCATCTTTTTATTGCTGTTGCATTCAAAGCACTGCATCTGATATGTCTGTCCTTGCTTTGCCAATAAACTCTCCTTTCCCATGGTGCAGTATCCCTTAAGGCCACAATAGTAAAAAGCAACGTCCCTTAGTAGACCTTAATATGATTTGAACTCTACTAAGAGAGCCTTTTCAAAAATAGCACTTGCTGTTTGGAGCTATTATACCTCCTAAAATCAGAAAACTTCCCACTATTTCTAGCTTTAGGACTACATTATACTGTATTTCCATCTATCCATATTCTGATAACTCACTTTATCCTACTCAGAGAAGCAGGGGCAATTGAGCCTATCCTCACAGCCAATGAGCACAAGACATTGAAACTCATTCTTATCCCAGGATGCACACTGTCACTCACTCACTCACACACTATATGCTTACAAGTGGGCAACTTGGAGAATGCTGGATCACCTACTCTGTCTTTGAGAGATGGGAAGAAACCAGAACACCCTGAGAAAACCCATGCGGATTGAGAGAGGATGTGCAGACTTCTTACAAAAGGCAAATCAACTGACAATCAAAACATGAATCATAAATTTCCTTCTATAAATACAGCATTGACAATGGCTTTTTTAATAAATCATAGTAGATTTAAATGTATTTTTCATTGCTTTTCTTGTCTTTTACAAACTTCTGCTGATTTTACAAAATCTCCTTTAAAAGTGTACATTAAATTTGTGTTGATGTTTTTTTTCATACTTTACATTACAATATGCATAAATAACAGTATCAATGCCTGTGTAAAAGATAATAAAATTCAAAATAGTATACACCACAGCTCAGTAAAGCAGAGTCTATTATACTTATTTGACGTCCTCCAGGGGGCAAGGGAGGAACAAATAAGATGCATAGGAGCCAAAGGGATATTGCTAAAGAGGAGGGTTACACCAATAGGATTAAAAAACAATCTGACTGGCAGTCTTTATGCTTTGCAAATCTATATTAACCACCTTCCCACATGTACATTTACTGTCTTCATCCATCTATTTTCAGTCCATAGGATTCTCTGCATTTTTTTAAATCATTTTTTTGGTCCCATCTTACTCAGGACATCATTCAACTGGCCTAACCCCCAGTGTCTCATGTACACAGTGGGTCTACCAGTCCATTGTCTACTCATCCACACTTACTTTGTTTTTTCCAGGGCTGGTCATGGAATCCAAGGTCAGTTATATAGAACCACACAGACACTCCTGGGGAAGGCTGGCACAGGTTCTCCAGCTATTCCCCTTCCTGCCAATCTATAAGTTAGTACCATAGGTTCATAAGTTCATAGGTAGGTACTAGGCTATCAGCCCTGGGGCCTATATAAGCCCAGCCAAAAAGGTACCCTGGCTTTTGCCACTCAAGAAAATGATTTTCCTGTGCCACTGTCGAGCAGAGCCACAGAGGTGATCCCCGGAATGAATTTCCTATTTCCCATCCAATCATCAAGATTTTTCTTGAAGAGTGCTACTGAAGAGCTTTGTTTGATATCGATAGGTAGTTTATTCCAGAGTATGGGAAGTCTCTGGGAAAGGAATCTATCCCTCCAGCATGTTCTGTTTATTGTGGTGACAAGGTTTAGGTTCCTAGAGCTTGTAGCTCAGAGGGATTGGGATTTCTTTAAGTGGAGCATGTCCAACAGCTCTGGGTTTGACATAGTTTTGTATGTTAGGCAGAGATCACCTCTGAGAAGGTGATATGTGACAGAGTAAAGCTGGAGTTTTTTGAGACAGTCTGTGAAGGGCATCTGTTTGAGGCCAGTTTGAGGCCGGTAATCCTTTTTATGAGGTATTTCTGTGGCCTTTCCAGTTGTTGTCGATGTCTTGTGAGGTACATACCAAAAGGGGCATTGTACTCTCTAATGGGTCTAATGAGTGATGAGTAGAGGGGAACAATGACCTCTTTTTTTCTGGATGAGAAATCTTTTGTGATGAGGTGTGCCATGTAGAAGGA